>NW_024812556.1:0-2599 GCF_019175285.1 Sceloporus undulatus
CATTTTGGGCTGGTTCTTCCAGGATGAGGCACACTTGAGGCAGCTTCTAGCTACATTTGGGACATGCTTCATCTGAACACCACACCCCCAACATGGCTTGGCAGCGGCCCTTTTAGGTTGTCTGTTTGAGGCCAAAGTCAGATTATAACTAACCCTTCTAGGATGAGCCCCTTCTCCAGCTCCTCCTTTGTGGATTGAGGATACATTTAAACCAAATTCAGATGAAATACGACCTAAGGCATCTTCAGTGTCCTGTAGAAAAAGTATCAACAAGAATCAGATTTGAAATTATAGTTGCTAAAGTCTCCAAGTCACTCCATTTAGTTATTCCCACAATTCTGCACTTGATACTTCAAGCAGAGCAAATAGTTGTGTTGTATTCAGCACTAATTCAGGATTTAGTATCACATGCAAAAACTACTAGAATTCGAAATTATGCTTCACGCTCAAGGAATTAACTCTCTTCTAGCATGGCTTTGAGATCCAATAAAATATGTTTCAGTCTTGCTGGTTGTTCTTATATGGAAATCAAGATTCATGGTGAAAACAAACCAACACAACAATTCAGATTTTGCTATAAACTTGTTTAACTTTAAATTGCTTAATTGTATTGTTTTCATAGTGATAGCTCTTCTCATAGAACTACAGTTCTCAAATTTTAATGGACAAATGGAGTATGTATCAAAATCAGTTTCTACATGTGGTAGTCACTGGTTGTCACAAGTTGTCACTGGCTTTTCAGTGCCATTTTGCACAAAATCCTGCCTCCCTGAACAAAATCTTATAAAAGTGATTTAGATGTCGTTTTTCAGCATAACTATATGAATAATTTCACTAACTCATTCCAGTTTTGTGGTTCACACTATATTTTTTATCAGAATTGCATCTCGGCAAGTTCTGTTGCTCACAAGTGTTGGCATTGTGAATAAAGATGGAGTTGATGTATTTGAAGCACATTCAAGGTATGTAGATTTTTATCATGGTGTATCCCGGGTCTATTCACATTGGTTAATTACACAGATGACAATGCCAATATTTTAGGAAAACTCGGGAGGGAAACCTGAGATCAACTATTGCAGATTAAGTGGGGTTTTGGGCAGCCCCACAAAAAATGAATTGGATGCATTCCAATTGCATGTGAACAAGAAAGATTCAACCCACTTTTTATCAAGATTATTTTCACTGTCTGAATAACCCCTTAAGTGTTCAAAAAAAAAAAAACATCTTAAGGGTGACTAGAACTACACTCACAGACAGGTTGCACAGAAGTCCTCAGAAACTGTAAGCATGGTTTCCCTCTTGTTAGGGTATTGATCAAAATGCTTTTGTAAGGGGCTGTGCCTCCAGCCACCCCTCTTCAGCCAGATCAGGGCTGTGGCAACCGCACGCAGCAGCCCTAATCTGGCCTTTCCATGGAGCAAAAAGGAGCCGCAAAAAGTGGTTCCTTTTTGGGCCCTGGAAAGGGCGCAATAGCCGCGGCACTGCAGCTATACAGCATCCCTTCAGCGCTGCATTGTCCGGATGCAGCACTGGAGGAGTGTTGTGATGTTGTGCGCTGTGCAGTGTGATGTATGGTGTCACACCGCCCTGGGGGCGGAACCAAGGCATGGAGATGCTATGCCTCGACTCCGCCCCCAATCCAGCCTTTAAAGCCGGTGTGAAAAGGGCCCACCTCCTCAAATGTATATGGCATGTACCATGGCCAGGCATACAAAACCCATTTGTAGTGGTCCTGCCATTTCTGGTTCAATGAGTCTGTAGTACAGTGCACCCTTTTTTATGTGGGGGATCCGTTCCGGACTCCACTGCATAAAAAAACCCCACACATATGCTTGAGCCCCACTGAAAGTAATGGTGCTCATGCATGGCAGAATGGGTTGGCGGCACGCACGCCCCCCGTTACTTTCAATGGGATGCACACCCTGGTGTGGCTTTCAACATATGCTGAAAGCCGCGTATAGTGCATCCACGTATGACATGGGCGCACTGTATTTAGGACTAGGGGAGGTCTTCTGAGACCACAGATACCTGCAGTCAGAAAAGGCAACTTGGGCTAGAAGGTGTGACTATACTAGCCACCTTTATATACAGTATTCATAGCCATCTTCCTACTGAACCATCCTGATTGGAGCCAGTACAATAGAACAGGCCAAGGTGATAGATTTAAGAAGCTTGTTCATCCAACCCAAGTCAATGTCTATAGAGCTACATTTTTCTATCAAGTTATTTAATATTTGCCAGTCCCCATAATCTACTTGTACTTTTACTCAACTGTTACAAAGATTGTATTTCAATAACTGTGAAAAGCAAGAAGCAAAAGAGGAATCTTAACCTGTCTAGGACTCTCCATGTTGGAACATTTGAAGTCTGTTGACCTAATAGGTGTTGTTTTTGAGACTGGCCTCTGATGCTGGTTGATCTTAGGGAGATTTCGGCATATGCTGCTAGCTGCCCTAGGACATAAAAAGGTTTTCAGAAAGTTTCAGGGTTACTATGTCTTGAAATGCTGAAGAACTAAAGAACATTAATAACTACGGTATCCAGGTGCTGATAGCCTCTTAGTTGCCCTATGTTGTAGGTGGATTTGCCTTGAAGAATG
>NW_024812557.1:0-2599 GCF_019175285.1 Sceloporus undulatus
TTTTTTCTTAAATTTGATACCATATATTTGTTGAATTATTTTGTGTATTTCGTCCCAAAACTTTCTCACTTTTTCACACTTCCACCACATGTGGCTTATCCTTTTCTTTATGGCAATTCCAACACGTATCCGTTTCCCCTTTGAAGAGCTTTTTTATTCTAGCCGGAGTATAATACCACCTATTACTAATTTTTAGGAAATTTTATTTTAAGTCTTGGGATCTGGTAAAAGCATTTGTCCTTTTCCAGGCTTTTCCCCATGTCTCCAATGGAATTTCATGTCCCACGAGCATACATATATTGTTTTACTGGTTCGTTTTCCAATTCTCTCTCTAAATAGTTTATAATATTTACCTATTTTCTTTTCTTCCATTTTCATTGTCAGTTCATCTAATTCCATTAATTTTATCTCAATTCCCACTGTCCTAATATCCTCACTGAACCTCCTTTTTATTTGGTAGTAACTATACCAATTTATTTCATTTTTTCACTGATCAATTCTTCTCTGGATTCATAGTCATTTCTTGTTTTCCTTTTCCTTTTATTAAATCTATATATCTGCGCCAGTATTTCCCAGAGTCCCATCTATTAGCAAACGCCTCTTGCGTTGACACCCAAACAGGTATTTTGAAACAGAAAATTGCTTTTATTTTCCTCCAAGTCTCCAACAAGGCTCTGCGAATCGGGTTATTATTAAAGTCTCTGTTAACAGTAATTTTGTTATACCATAGGTATGCGTGCCCCCCGAATCTCAGATCTGGACCTTCCAAATTTAATGTTTTAATTTTAATTTAATATTTAGTCTAATCCAATCCTCTAACCAGAACATATTACATGTCCATCTATATAGCTTTATATCTGGCATGGCACATCCTCCTCTCTCTTTTGTTTCTTTTAAAGTGTCCATCTAATTCTGGCTTTTCCCCCTTTCCAAATATATTTTTTAAAATTCCTTGTTCCATTGCTCCATAATCTTTGCTGATATGCTAATTGGTAAATTAATAAAAAGAAATAACTTCTTGGGTAAAATTACTATTTTTATGGCAGCTATTCTGCTGATGATCGGTAAGTTTAACTTTGACCATCTGCACATTTCTTCACTAACCTTTTCCCACCTTGTCTTTTAGTTGTTGTCAGATAAGTTCATGTTATTATTGGACAGCCAGATTCCTAGATATTTAACTTTATTGGCCAAAACACATCCTGTTTTTTGTTTCAGTAGTCCTTCTTCCTGTTTGCTCATATTTTTCGAATTTATCACTGATTTTCCTTTCTTAATCTTAAATCCTGTAAGTTTACCAAACCATTTTAAATCACCCATAACATCTTCTATATTATTTAGCGGATCCTCCAATATTACAACTAAATTGTCTGCGTAGGCTCTAACTTTCACTTCCTCTTTCTTTATTTTTATTCCCTCAATCCTTGGATTATTTCTAATTTTGTTCATTAAGAATTCTAATACAGTTATAAATAATAACGATGACAGCGGGCATCCTTACCTTGTCCCCCTTTGTATACCAAATTCTTTCGTTATTTCTCCGTAAATTTTTAAACAGGTTGTCTGTTTTTTATAGATTTCTTTCCCATTATTAACAAAAGCTTCTCCCATATTCATTTGTTTTAATAATTCAAACATAAAATTCCAGCTAATGCTGCCAAAAGCTTTTCCGCGTCAACAAATAATAAAGCAGCCTAAATTATATTGTTTATAATATTGCATATTATATTGAAAATATTTGAGACAAACTGGATCTCAAAGGCAGTAGCTTTTTTCTGGCTGACAGAATTTAAAGTTTATTTCCTGGACTGAATTCTAAAGCGATTAAATAATATTTGGAGGCACCATGTGCTTTCCTCCCCTTTTGCTTAGTCACTCTCTGGATGAGGGCTATTTTCTGTTGCAGGTGACCTTTGCGGATGTGGCAGTATATTTCACTGAGGACGAATGGAAACTGTTGACGAAGAAGCAGAGACTGATGTACAATTATATAATGATGGAGAATTATGAGAACGTGGCCTCTGTGGGTAAGGAACCGGAATCCACTAGCAGTATAGAATCATAGAGTTGGAATAGATCACAAGGGCCATCCAGTTCAACCCACTTCTGCCATGCAGGAATACACACTCCAAGCATCATCCAGCCTCAGTTTAAAGACTTCCAAAGAAGAGGACTCCACCAAACTCTAAGGGAATATATTCCACTGTACACCCAACTCCAACCCACATCAATCCGCATGCAAGCTTTATACTGTACTGGTTGTGAGTCATCTCCTGGTGCCACACGGCATGAAGCATCCTCTGCAGTTAGCTTGCATCATGCCATGTGCTCTGACTCATGACTCTATGGCAGTCTCACAGGAAATGATGCCACTTTTCAATTAAAATAGTTTTATATACATTTAATGGAATATTTTTTAACTGCATGACTATCTCCTTCCACTGATTTCCTCGTGGCAGTTCCCCTTCAATCTCTCCTTTAGTATCTCCTATAACAATACAGTCATTATATGGATTTGGGGGCATCCAGAACAGAATCATGCTCAGGTCACTCACACCAATTTTATTAATTTAATATCAAATAGGAAGGGGTGAACGTG
>NW_024812558.1:0-2598 GCF_019175285.1 Sceloporus undulatus
AAAGAACTGGAAAAGATACTGAAGAGCAAAGACATACAACTGAGCGCAAAAGTCAGAATCGTTCAGGCCATTGTATTCCTAATTCCCATGTACAGATGTGAGAGCTGGACATCGAAGGAAGCAGACAGAAAGAAAATCAACTCATTTGAAATGTGGTGCTGGAGAAGAGTACTTATGAAGGCAAACAAATGGGTTCTTGAATAGATCAGACCAGGGCTCTCCTTGGACGCAAAGGCCTGTTACAAACGGGCGTAAAGTATGTCCTGGGGACGTACTAGGGTTAGGCAAAGTGCATGCCTTATGCATGCACCTAACCCTAGTACGGACACAGTCCGTACAAAATGGTGGTGCCCTATACAGATGGGCGCTGCCATGACTACGTCACCAAACGAGGCAGCGTGGTTGTGATGTCGTTGCGCCGCATGAGGGCGCATAGAGCGCCCTTTCCGTGGCGCGAGAAGGAGCTCTGAAACGTAGCTCCTTCCGCGGTTTGCGTAGCTGCTGCAGCCTTTAGATAGCTGCGCCAGCAACGCAAAGGAGAAAGGGGCCGAGCAGCCCCTTTCTCCTCCTCCCCGCCGCTGTCAGGTGTCCTTGGGGCAAGAAGCCCCAAGGACACCCCTTTCCAGGCCGCAGGGAAGCGACCTTTTGCCGCTTCCCCGCAGCCTGGAAAGTGGTGGATTGGGGCCTCGGAGGCTGCCGTTCTGGCAGCTGAGGCCCCTATCCGGCAGGGAAAGGAGCACCTACAGGCTGCCCCAAACGGGTGGTCTGTAACGCGCCAGAGATTATCAAGTTGAGACTATCGTACTTTGGCAACATCACGAGAGGCATGAATCACTAGGAAAAACAATAATGATAGGAAAAGTAGAGGGTAGAAGAGACAAAGACCACAAACCAGATGGATAGACTCAATCAGGGGGGTTCTGGGCAAGGGCTTACGGGATCTGGGCAAGGCAGTGGTGGATAGGGATTCTTGGAGATGTCTCAGACACAAGGTTGCCATAAGTTGGAACCGACTCAAAGGCAGCTAACAACAACAATTGAGAAATTATACATCTATTTTATGTTAATGTGCACCAAGGGCAATCTCCCGCAAGATTTATTTATTTAGTGCTTTTTTACCTTCCAGTTGTCCAGAGCAGAGTTCATGGTTTTTCTCCTCCTTATGTTATCCTCACAAAACCCTATGAGGTAGGGCCGAATTGGCTGAGAAACAGTGCTGGGTCTCACTGGTTGCTCAACAAGGGCGATTCCACAGGGGCCAAGGAGAAATGCTGGAGTGGTACTTGTTGCTACAGCACTCTTTATTTTTTAAAGTTATCCAAATGCTGTTTATATTCCCCTGGACTATTTTCTGGTAATTTCCAGCACTAGTTGCAACATTTTATTCCCACTCTTGTGTGGGTTTCTTTTTAATCCCTCCTCCTCTTTTTCCTCCTCCTCCTTTTCCTCTCCTTTTCTCTTGCTCTTTTAAGTAAGAGTTATAATGAATCAGTACATCAGTGAGATGGCACTTTTATGCTGTGTGTGTGTATGTGCTTTCATGTTACATGTTGATTTATGACAACCCCATGAATTTCATAGGGTTTTCTCAGGCAAGGAATACCGAGAAGTGGTTTTGCCAGTTCGTTCTTCTGAAATACAGCCTACAGTGGCTGGTATTCATATTCCCACCCAAGTACTAACCAGGACTGACCCTGCTTGCTTCCAAAAGCAGACTGGATCTTGTATCTTTAGAGTATTTAGGCTTAACACATCAATGTTTGCTAAATATGGCCCAATTTTTATCATGGGGGGGAAAAAACACCCACCCAAACAAGTGCTTTTCTCACTTACATGGTGGTCTTACCCTCATGATCCCATTTTTTCTGCCAACATTTTGGCTCCTGCTGTGCAAGCTGTACTTCTTGTGTGACTCATTGTTATGTGTACCCTTTCTCTGACTCCTAATTTGTGGAAAGCCCAGATATGGCTTGATGGGGCTCTTTGCCTGGATTTATGCACAGGGTGTTTGTCCCCCAGTTGGGCCTTGTATGTATGTTCTCTGCTGAAACCGCAGAGCCCCTTTCTCATTCTCTCTCTCTCCCTGAAATGCTCAGATTTATTTTTATATCCAGCCCACGATAGCAATGATGACCCTGCTGCAGCATGGGATATATCCCAGGGAGTAATGAGTGCCTGGGGTTAATGGTCCATGAGTGCTCCTTTGTCTATCAGATCCTCCCAGCTGGTCATTCGTTCCCTGGAAATACCTGGGTGTGTAGATTATTATGTTTTAATTCCATTGCATTTTTCACCCTTGCGCCTTGGCGGTGCCAAAGGCTCCCTGAATAATAAGCATGGCATTGCGTGTCATAGCGAAGGTGCTTGAAACAAGTGGAAGGAACAAGAAGGCTGGCGTGCATGGAGACGGTTCCCAGAGCTATCGTTGACTTGCAGTAAGAGCTCAGGCGAGCCATTCAAACTCCCTAGGCCTTCGTTTCTCAGCCTCTAATACCGCGATAATTCACAGGCTGCAGGGCCAAGAGGGAATCATTAGGATTGTATAATCTGACCTCTGGAATAAAGCAAGCTGTAGATTTCACTGGGTTTTCACATATA
>NW_024812559.1:0-2598 GCF_019175285.1 Sceloporus undulatus
AAAAGGAAACATATAATTTGTTGTTGTTGTTGTGGGTTTTTTTTTCTTTCTTTCTTTCTTTTCTTTTTTATATTTAGATTATGATTGTATATAAGTAAGTATGAAATGTATTAATATGTGGTAATATAGAAAATAAAAAAAAAAAAAGAAAAGACAATAATGCTAGGAGAGGTGGAAGGATGTAGGAGAAGAAGACTGCATGCTAGATGCTTTTAAGGATGTCACTAGTATGAATTTACAGGACCTAAGCGGAGTAATGGAGAATAGGGGATCTTGGAGATGTCACACCCACAGGGTGTCATTAGTTGGGATTGATTCGAAGGCAGTACACAACAACAACAGTTGAAGAGAAGTATTATTCATAAAATACCTTGTTGCTAAAGTGTACATTAGCATCTTTGTCAGGCATTGTAGTGGCACAGGATTAGTCATACAACTTCTGAAATGTAATTTATCAAGCTATTTCAGTTCCATTCTTAGATATGGACAGTAGGGGTGTTGATTTCCATCCTTATCAGAGCACATTATGGTAGCTATGGCTATCACTGATTACTGCTGTTGTAAATAGTCACTTAATAATAATAGTAATACTTTATTTCTATACCGCTCTTCCGGAACGATCAAAGCAGTTCACAGATCTTTAAAAATTATACATCATAAAAGTGCACATCATAAAATATCTATCAATAAAACTAATAAAACCAACAGCGTATAAAAACAAACATGGAATCTATCGATCGCAGTTAACCTTTTCTATCAGAGGAGACATTCTCTAAAGAGTCCAAAGGAAATGCTAATTGGAAGAGGTGGGTCTTTAGAGCCTTTTTAAAAGCATCCAATGTAGAGGTCATACAAAGCTCTTCTGGAAGTTTATTCCAGTACATTGGTGCAGTCGATGTAAATGCTCCCTGGTGAGTTGCTGCCAATCTCACCTTAGGATGTACTAGTAGATTTTCCCCTGATGTTCTGAGAGTGCGGGGTGGACTATATGGGGAGAGGCATTCCTTCAAGTAACTCGGGCCCAAGCCATATAGGGCTTTATAGGTAATAACCAACACTTTGTATTGAGCCTGGTGTTATGTGGTCTGACCTGGAAGTTCCAGCGACTAGTCTAGCTGCAGCATTTTGAACTAACTGTAGCTTCCGAACCTGGTACAAAGGTAGCCCCATGTAGAGCGCATTACAGAAATCCAAGCTAGAGGTTACCAGTGCATGTACTACAGTTTCAAGGTCCTTTCGGTCCAGACAGGGACGCAGTTGGCATATCAGCCAAAGCTGGTACCAAGCACTCCTGGCTATCACATCCACTTGAGATGCTAACTGCAGAGATGAATCCAGGAGTACTCCCAAACTGCGAACTTTGTCCTTCAGGGGAAGTGTGACCCCGTCCAGGACTGGATGGCAAATTTTCCTGCCTGGACTTGGGGTACCTATCACAAGTACTTCTGTTTTCTCTGGATTCAGCTTGAGTTTGTTTTTCCTCATCCAGCCCATTACTGACTCCAGACAGGCATCCAAAGGAGATGCCATCCTTAGTCACTGTATCAGTTGGAGACATGGAAGATTATTGCATATCTGGGAATGGATATTACTGCATTGAGGAAAGTGGAACGTGATGGGAACGCATTTTACCACACAGTGCATCCCTTTTTCTTGAGAACGTTCCCAGAAAGTTTTGCTGTAGTGCATGTGTATTTCGTTTGGAGGACTGTGTAATGATAACATCTCCACTCTGTGGTTGTTTATATAATTTTCCCTGGGTCCTCTCAGCTCCTTGAGTCTCCGCTTGGCCTCTGCTGTTTCCGCTGTCCTTCTGGCTTGCCTCTCTCGTTCCCTTCGTTGTCTTAGGGCTCATTCCCACTGGCGGTTTTTAACTGGAAGGAACTGGGAAGATTCGGTTTCTGCCTCTCTGAATGCCTCTGGAAGTAAGTGCCCACTACAAATACCTCAATTGAGCCATTGCAGCTCTTTAAACCAGTTTGAAAGGAAGAGTCCTCTGCTGTCACCCCAATTCCCCTTTTTGGCAGCTTGTCACCCTTTTGCCTCCTGTGTGTGTGCATGTACTGTGTGCCTTCAGGATGTGAGCTTCCCTCCCCGCTTTAACTCTTCTGGCTGTTTGCTATGGAATTCTGGGAGTTGTTTGCTTGCTTTTGTGTGGTGCTCCAAATGGAGGGGCTTTTGTGAGTTCCCTCCTGGAACAGATGCCTCCTCTCCCTCTCTCTCTGCCCTGGTCCCCTCCTTCCCTTCCTTCTCTCTTTTCCCTCTGTTTTGCCCTCCTCCTTCACTCTCTTTCTCACTGCTTTTCCTTCCTTCCTTCCTTCTCTCTCCCTCTTTCCATTTTCTCCTTCCCTCTCTCTTTCTCTCTCTTTCCCTCCTTTCCTCTTCTCTCCCTTGTCCCACTTTTCCTCCCTTTTTCCTTCCTTCCCTCCCTCCTTCTTTCCCCTCACACACATACACACACACACACACACACACACACACCCCTTCCCTCACTGCAGTCGCTTGCCTGCCTGCCTCCCTGCCTGTCATTCTTTCAGCCAATCAGGAGACAGAGGAATGAGAGAACGGATTTGGGAACGGATAAGAATACTGCACAGA
>NW_024812560.1:0-2598 GCF_019175285.1 Sceloporus undulatus
TTCTGTGTGCAGTAAAATGTATCCCCCACTTGTCCCCCACTTGTTCCTGGCCCCTTCCGTTCTGTTCTCATCCTGTTCCTTGGAGCCCCTGTGCAGTAACGTTCTTGGTTACGGACCAAAGTGAACAGATGAATTTTAGGATCACTTGAAGCCCTGTTTTGTTAAGGTCTGGTGGACATCAGCTGGATCATAGTCCAACAAGTGATAAACCACTATTAATCAGACCCTCTCATTCCCACCAGCTTTCTTGTTCTCATGAGTGGGCTCAAGACAAGAGTTTCCAACTGTGACAATTGCAAGATCACCAGGTTGGCATGTTGAGACGCAAATGCCATATGATGGAATGAGCTCCCATCACTAATCTCAGTTTCTGCCAACCTAGCAGTTAAAAAGCATGTAAAAGTACTAGTAGATAACTAGGTACCACTTTGGTGGAAAGGAAACAGTGTTCTGTGCAGCCATGCTGGCCAAATGATCACAGAGTTGTCTTTGACAATGCTGGCTCTTGAGCTTAGTAATGAAGATGCACACTGCCCCCTACAGTTGAATATGACTTGAGAACCTGTGCATGGGTGAAAGTGGTCTTTCATGTAACTTAAAGTTACCATTAAACAATCTAGGGTTTAATGACCAATGCCAGCAGTTTAAATCTGGCCTGAAAATCCAATGACAACCTGTGTAATTGATACAATACATAATCTGACACTTTCTATTAGTTGAAGTTTCTAAACTATCTTTAACTGCAGCCCCAAATGGGATATAGTATAGTAGTATAGCCTAGATGTCGCTGGAACACGGACAACTTGTAGCATTCATTCATTCATTCATTCATTCATTCATGGTATTTATACCCCGCCCTTCAGCCCTAAAGGCTCTCAGAGCGGCTTACAAATAATATTAATTAGATGGTTCCCTGCCCTCAGGCTTACAATCTAAAAAGACATGACACTAAAGGAGAAGGGGATGGGGATGTGGAAGGGGATCAGATCAAGCAGTTTTTCTCTCCCTCTGAGGCCTGGACCAAGACAGATGGACTGGAGGGAGGGCTCTTCTTCTTAATTGAGGCCTGGCCTGATGGAGTTGGGCCTGCCTTTTCAAACCCTCCAGGCCAGAAGATGACAGTGGCAAAGAGCGAAGGCCTTCTTCTTGAGCAAGATAGAATGGCAATGGTTAGACCAACGTAAACTGGTGAAATATATTACTGCCCACCATTATGTGAACTTTCCAGATAGTTCCAAGTCTGGGATACTCCCTAAATTGCATAGTTGGTCCTTCAGGGGAGTGTGATCCTAACCAGGACCTATTTAAGACCATTTTTCTATTCCCAGTATCTCCATACTGCTTTCAGTGCTTTCAGTATTGGATTTAATAGTTTCTTAACATCCCTGGAATGGAAATGAAAGGAAGAAAAGAGCAATGTGCACATATGAAGGCATGTCTGCTCAAATCCATGAATGACTCATTGGTTTCTTGGTTTCATGTACATACTGTATTAAAAAATAAAGATATACCATTGTGGCATTATATAGGCCAATGGTTATGGCGTAAAGCAGTATTCCACCAGCATTGTCTTTCAAGACCAATCATCTAGACAGGATTGAGGCCACTGCAATGACCTGCTTATTAGTACTGACCCAGGCATAATCATCATTATGTTAGCTGAACTATAGCTTCTATTTCTGAAACACTCCAAATGTGCAACTGGATTTTTCATTCTTCCTGAATGATAAAATTAATAGAGTCATAACGATAATGGACAATCCAAGAGCTCAGGCATATTCAGTAAGATTTTTGACTTTGTTTTCCTTGATAAACAATCCTGTATATAATTTCACAAGCAGGTTTTGAAAGTCCTCTTCACTGCAAATGTTATTTGCAATTTGCTTCGGGCCCTAGTATATAAGCAAGTCAAACCATCAGTTTTCAAAAAGATAGTTATGTTAATCTCCTCCAGAACAAAAATGTTTATAGCACTTTTAGCATTCTTTGTTATCATGCCCACAAAAGCGGAATTCATGAATCCTGGTTGCACATTTGGAAGTTGAATGAAGATCAGTTTGCTTTAGTAATATGAACAAAGGGGGTTACCTTAATGTCAATAAAATAAACATCAGTAATTAAAATAAATATCAATAAAGAAAATATCAACAATGTGAAGTTGAAGGCTTTCATGGCCGACATCCATACTTTTTTGTGGGTTTTTCGGGCTATGTGGCCATGTTCTAGAAGAGTTTATTCCTGACGTTTCGTCAGCATCTGTGGCTGGCATCTTTCACCCACAAAAAATATGCTAATGAAGATAATAATGATAATAAATCACATCAGAGATCATGCAACAATAATAATAACAACCCAAATGCAAATTTAGAAGCTTAAAATTATGTGTTCTTTAAATCCAGAATTTAGTCCACTAGCTGATCCATAGGGCTATCTCTTTACTTTTACATCAAGGATTTCTAACATGTTTTGATTTTTAATCTAACAAAGCTAAATAAAAAATAGATGAGACTAGTAAAGAGAACTACAATAGCCTTGTACAGTCTTAAAAAACACACACCAAAATATTGTCTTGTTTAACATTTTACATACTGCTAATAT
>NW_024812561.1:0-2598 GCF_019175285.1 Sceloporus undulatus
GCGCTGCCGCTGACCCCTACTGAGGCCTGGGCGGCATTCAAGCCCTCACCCTGGAGGCAAGGAAGAGGAGGAAGGCGGAGCTGGAGGAGGAGGTGGGTTGGCGCCGCAGCAGTCGCATTAGCGGCAGCGGCAATAGCCGGAGCGGGCCCCCAAAACCGTGCTGGTCACAGGGGGGGGGGAGGGGGCGGGTTATGGCAAGCCTAAGTGCACTAAGGTTATGAGTTAGGCAAATTCATATTCTGAACCATACATGAACAAGCATTAGCAATTTCACTAATTCTTACTGCTCAGACATTTTTAAGTGGAGTACAATAAGTATACAAAGTCCAAGGGCAGATGGAGCTCTTACCCAAAAAATATGAAGAGGGAAAGGCCAGTTAAGAATGGACATGTGTTCATGAGAATGGAATGTCAAGGACAAAAGCTAAAATCTCCTTGGCTGAGCATTTACCCACCTTCACAGAGAGCATTCAAGGGGCTGGAAAATTGTTCTGTTTTTTTTTTCCTTCTTGGCTCATAAAGTCATGTTTAAGAACTGTACGGGTGATAGAACATTGGGGAGTCCTTATGTGCTGGGAGGCAATATTATTTTTGTTGTTGTTTGCCTTCAAGTTGTTTCCAACTTATGGAGACCCTAAGGCAAACTATCAGTGTGTGTGTGTGTGTGTGTGTGTGTGTGTGTGTGTGTGTGTTGGCAAGATTTTTTCAGAGGTGGTTTGCCATTGCCTTCCCCTGAGGCTGAGAGCATGTGACTTGCCCAAGATCACCTAATGGATTTCATGGATGAGCTGGGAATCAAACCCTGGTCTCCAGAGTTGCAGTCCAACACTAAAGCCACTATGCCATGCTGCCTCATATAAACTTCAGTAAGAAACAACAGACTAAAATTGATGCAAAACAGCCAACATTTTAATTTTTGCTTCTGATAGAAGTACATCAATTTTTCAACTAGTCCTAAAATCTCATCGTTTTGGGGGGGAGGGCAAGTCCAAGACCTCCAGCTTAATCACAGCTCAGACAAAACTATCTGCAAAACCTTCCAAAGACTACCTTTTAAAGCTTCAAAGAACTATTAAATCCCTGAGTGATTGGTGCAATGCTCTGCTCAAGGAAAATCCCCCAGGAACAAAGGAAACTACCAATCCAGGCTTCTTTAACTGAACTAAGGCACACTCTACATTTAGGAGCAACCTCTTTATACATTCTGTTTACCACTTCCTAGCATGCTAGAAAGCCTACCTGTTATCATCTTCTGTTTCCTTATATTGATTATAATAACAGCTCTCTTTATCCCTATCTGCAAGTCACTGAACAGTTTCATTCAGGATCCTGATCTTATTTCTGCTACCTTTTACCTTTGCTTATCACCTGTCATTTAACTATTTAAAGATTTTCATTTGTCTACCTAATGAAGGGTTTCCTTCTTTTTGGCTGCAGATGGCATCTTTTTGCATTCATCCTTTCCAGTGTTCCTGGTTTTAGTCTACTGTTTTTCTTGCATGTAGACTTCCCTTCACTGTTTGAAAAGAATGTTGGAGAAGAGCAGGGTATAAATAAATAAATATTATTATATTATATTAGATAGGGCCTTTGGTCTGAACCAGTAGGATTGTCTCTATATCCTGTGTCTCAGCTGTAGTTCATTTGTTTTGTAGTTTTCCTGACCTTGTAATTTCACTCTAACTTCTGTGATTCCATCTTGTGCAGGCCTGGGATTTGCAGTTTAGGGAAGGGATTTTAGAATTCTCAGACAGAAAACATTAGCTCCTCACCAAATTACAAATATCAGGGTTCCACAGGATGTAGCAATTAAAGTGGAATCAAAGAACTATAACTGTATACCGTGAAAGGGTCAAAAGTCACTGAGTGTATAGTGAATTTCCTCTCAAAACTCAGAAGCTTGAGGTTGACAAGAATTCCATTACACTTAGAATGAAGATAGTATATGGGAAGAAAATACAATTAAAAACTAAAATAATTGGATCAACATGTGTATGTGTGAGAGGGGGTGTTTTCTTTTTCTTTCTTTCTTTTTTCCATTCGATTCATCTTCTTTTAATAAGGCTCAGTTAGCAGTCTCAAAGGGATTTATCTTCAAGAGAGAGCTCATAATGATGTTTTGTGTCACATTGTACCACACCATTTAATTTTATTTTTGACACTTATTATTTCTTACCACTTCTACATCTAAATGCTCTCTTTGCTTTTTAAAACAACTAATTTGATTTATTTGTGGGTGTCTTGTTTGTGACCTGAAATTAGATGTGGGTATATCCAACTACCTCACCACCTTCTTCATTTCACCTCCAGATGTGCTTCCCAGTGTGCTGAAATTTTTGCAATTTCTCCTTCCTCCCAGGCTCCTTACAGTTTTAAAAATATTCTGAAATCTCTGTTTACCATTAGTGTTATTGCTATAAACATTTTATCTTTCAACATCTTGCTAGAAATTTTTCACTCTTGCTGTAAACAAAAGTGGTAGCATTTTCATGCCCCCCCCCCACACTGAGAAAGAATACAGCAATATCACAATAGCACCTTATAGCAACAGGAAATAGTGCAGAATTTCTAGAGATATTTCTTTTAAAATCTCTCTCT
>NW_024812562.1:0-2598 GCF_019175285.1 Sceloporus undulatus
TCCGTTTTAATGCTTTTGTATTGCTTCTAACTTGTACTACTTTAAATTTGTTGTCAGCTACCTTGAGTCTCAGTATTGAGAGAAAGGTGGGATATAAATAAATAAATAAATAAATAAATAAATACATACATACATACATACCCAAACAATGAATCTGTGTCTTCAGGGGGGATGTAACCTCACCCAGCACAGGCTGAATCACTGTCCTTTGATCTGTCTTTTAGATGACCAGGAGCACATCTGTCTTATCTGAATTGAATTTCAACTTGCTCACCATTATCCAGTCTACCACTGCTAACAGGCACTTAGAAGGGAGACTTTCCTTGGATTGAGGTGGAAAGGAGAGAAAGAGCTGAGTAACATCAATATACTGATGACAGTTGACACCCAAAACTCCAGGCAACCTTTCCTAACAGCTTAATGTATGTATTAAATAGCATAGGAGCAGTGGCATACCTAGTACAGTAGACTCTTGTTAATCCGACCTTCGTTGATCCGACGTTCTGGTTTATCCGACGTCGGACTGGTCAGTAGGCGTGGCTTTGAACCCTGACCACACCCCCAGCACCAGGCCCCAAGCGAGGCGGCAGGCACGGAGCACCAGGCCACAGGTGTGGAGCACCAGGTGGCAGCGGCCCCGAGCACCACCCCCACCAGGCCGCAGGCTTTTCCTATGACCCTCCAGATTATCCGACTTTTTTGACTATCCGACCTATGGGACTGCCAGTTTACGTCAGATAATCGAGACTCTACTGTATGTTTGACACCCAGTGCAGATCATTTTTTAATACTCCCTGCCTCTCTTCAGTGGCCTCTTCCCAGTCTGGTAGAGCTGCTGGGTGAGTGTCAAAGGAAAGCAAATTCCTTTATTGCCTGGCCAGAAAGGCCACCAGACCCAGAAGACAGTCTCTTCCCACCAGTGGCTGCTGATGGGAGTGGGGGGGGGGGAGCACCTGTTCCTACTGTTTCCCTACCCATTTGTGCCTTTAGCTGCCTCCCCAGGGACAGGGGAGGTTTTCACTGTAACCAAACCCAGACAAACAGATACAAGATTGCATTGCTCAAGCCATCTATTAAAGCACTAGCTTTATCAGGCAGGGAGAAGGAGGAACAGACCCAGACCGATTCCTCTTCTTCCCTTGCCCTCCTGGGCTTTTAACTTTCTCTGGTGAAGTCCTGCCCCTGAAAGTCCTACCCCCAGAAGGCAGAATTCCAGCCCTCCAGAAGTCCCACCCCCCCTTCATCAGATAACACCAAGTGGCAAGAACACCTTTGAGTTTGAGCACTCAGTTTCTAAAAGGTTCGCCTTCACTGTCCTAGTGTCATCTCTGCATGGGAGATAAAACATTGCTCTGTGGGACTCCACAGGCCAATGGCTAAGAAGTTGAACAGCAGTCTCCCATTCCCACTTTCTGAGTTCATCCCTTAAGACTCAAGATCAGGCCTTAACCCTATTACTGAAGAAATGAAATGCATTCCAAGTTAAAAATGAAGAGGAGAAAAATCATATTATAATGATGCATTCACTGACTTCTGATCTGTGAAATTTGACCTTTTCTTGCTTAATAAAAAGAAAACTCTGAATAACTGGGTCATGATATCTGTTGTTGATATTTGTCCTACAGTAATTCATGGTTGAGAGTTTAATTGAATTTTCATATGTATGAAGTCAAGACGATAAGCTTACTCCCACACTGCCACAAAAGAAGTGACTCATTTGGACTTACAGTATAAAAACATTGCGTTTGTTTTTAAAATTCGCACATTTGTCTGCTATTTCAGCTCCTACTGATTTTTCCTATTGTCTCATTTAATTATAACCATTGACACCAGTTAGAGGATTTATGCATTTAATTAAGTGCCTTCCAATACAGAAGCTTCAAAATAATATGCAAGGGTATATTTTCAAGCTGTAATGTGACTTAATGTTACTTTTTTTTGGTATTAATCAAAAGGTATGAACAACATAACATAATTGCTTTCTTTTTCATAATCAGGAAAGAGCCTTTAAAAAGAACAAATTAAAGCTCCTCCTAGTAGTAATTTAGATTAAGTGTTTGCTTCTTGAAAGGTTAAAACTTTTATTTATATATTACAATGTTTATGCCCAGCTTTTTGTCAAAAATACCTCAAACACCAGCAGTCAGCTGAAAACTACAGGCATACTGTAGCTAAAACAAGATTCTGCCAAGCTAGATCTTTTTTATAGAGAAAGTTTAAGGCTCCCCTGTCCCCCTTTCCTCCATGTTCTCTGTCCAGTTAGAAGTTTTTAGTAGTATTGTCATAGAGAGGATGGTGAAGGAGGGTTGGACAAACACAGATTTTCAGTGTTGATTCGTAGCAATGTTTCTGCACTAAACAATGCAACAAAGCCTCAACTGGGCATCAGCCGGATTTTACTTTAGTTGGTCTTACTGTAGCCATGTGTGTTCACCTTGAACAGCCAAGGTAGGCAGCAAAAGGATTAATCCAATGAATCTGCCATGCGTTCTTCTATGCATGAACAAAAAAAACTGGAAAAGAGGGTAGCAGATAAGTCCCCCCCCCCCCGGTTTCCCCCAGCATGCTAAAAAGCATAGATCTATAACTTTGGCCATG
>NW_024812563.1:0-2598 GCF_019175285.1 Sceloporus undulatus
GAAATGACACTCCTTGTTGGACCCTCAGTGGACTGGTATCGTCTTACACTGAAGCATAGCTGCATTTAAATCGATGGCAAAGTTCTAGTGGCCCTGCCAAAGCCATTATTGTTATCTACTGCATTTACCTTGGGCTGTACAAAGAGAAAGGGGAGCAAGCTGCAGCAGAGATATCAATATTATAAGAGGAGCGGGTAGAGTGAACAACATCATGGCAAGGGCAGATGGGGAGAACTATGTGGCTTCAGGGGAAGAAGCAAGTATGTGTATGCATAGAGCTGGGTCGTCTAGGAGAGGTGTAGGGCATTTCGACCATTTTGTACCTCTCAGGGCTCATTTAGGGCCAAGATAGAGTGTTATTGGTTTGTTTTTTTAAAAGAGGAAATACTGTAAGTAGTTTCTGCTCATTTCCTTTTGTTTAAAAAGGTCTCTCCAGGGCCTAAAATAATGTAGGGAGACCTACAAACATGACAAAAATGCCTTCATGCCTTCTACAGGCTGTGCGGATACATTTGGGGGACAAAAATGGTTTCTTTTTGCAGGAGGTTGTGGTTGGTGGTGTAGCTCTTCAAGTTGTTTTTTTTTTTGGGGGGGGGCTACTGCACACCCATAATCTTCCACAAAAAAGCATCTGAGGAAGTAGACTGCAAAAGCTTATACTGCCAACTTCTTTCTTTGAGTTAGTGTCAAAGGTGCTACAAGATCTTTATACTACTGATTCTACAGACTAACATGGCCATATTTTTGAATTCTAATCGTCCACAGTTGTCCATCCCTGACATGGGTCAAAGCAAGCCTCTAAACCATACATTTTGCTCCTAGCATTCTCCTCTGCATGATCATGCACATGCCTGATTACTTTTTGTGAAGGCTCCCTGCTGGCCAAAGAAACCATACCTACTTGACAGGTGTATCAACCAGCCACTCAAGAGAATACAGGCTGTTCTCCAACCCACATTTCAGCACACTTGCAGAAGAGAACAGGTATATTCAGTCCTCAGCTCTTTAAGGAAGTATGCTTTGGACTGCAGCCTTTGATCACTTTGTGATACAAAAGATGGGAGGCATTTGGGTGTTTTGGCCAAGGAAAGGCAAATGGGTGTTCCACAACATTCAATTGTGCTTTCTAAAAGCTAAGCATGCACAAACTTGTAGTCTTAACTCCCACTATATCAGAGGTGGAGAGAATGCGAATTGTGGGCTACATGCAGTCCCGATAACCCCATTTGCACCTGCAAGGACCCTAACTAATGTTAAATTCTTTTTTATTCCTGGTTGATGTTTTCTGAAATTTCTTCTGTCATTCTCAAACCTTCAGAGGCCCCTCCAGTGCTCCAATAATCACCCCATACTGGAAAAACAGCAAGCTGTCTGGTAACATACAGGAGGTTCATCATTTTCTGCTTGGAAAAGTATAACCACATTCTCTCACAAACAGGCTGAACCTCCCAGCCTCATTCACACTCACATTTTTTCATCGCGGAGATCCAGGTCTCCTTGGTGATGCCACACTGAATCGATCATTAATAGTTCCCACTATGTTTACCCTGACTGAATTACTCCTTGCCATTCACAATGGAGGAGGAAGGACCCAGTGGTGGCAGTGGTGAGGGGAGGGGAGGAAGAGGAGGAAGGAGGAAGAGGAGGGATGTGGCAGTGTCAGCGGCAATGAGGGGGTGAGGAAGAGGAGGAGGAAGAGGAGGGATGCAGTGGTGGTGGCACTGAGGGGGTGAGGAAGAGGAGGAGGAAGAGGAAGAGGAGGAAGAAGGAGAAAGGATGCTGGAGGAAGCAGCACAGGGGAGAGGAGGAGGAGGAAGTGGGAGAGAGGAGGATGCAGCAGTGTGGATCCGGATCGGTAGTTCCCACTACCAAAGATCCAAACCTCGCTAGTTGATCCAGTGTCAAATGCACCAGGTCAAATGGGTTTTTTTGGTGCCACCCCTGCCCGCAAACTGCACTGAGTGCAGTCAGGGGAAATGTGAACACCTATGAAATAACCCGGGTTCCACACTGGGTTATTTCATAGTGTGAACGAGACCTCCCTAAAATCAGAAGTGGGGGCCAAAACTCCTGAGGTCTGTCTGGGGTGTATCATTCCTCATAATGCTCAAGGGTCCATTTATTAATCTGTATAATTATCATACCCTCCGATTGCTATCTCTAAAAAGTGAAAGCAGAAGGTAGCCAATAAAAGACAGGGGCTCTAAGATCCACAAAGGGAGATGGCTGTTGAAATGAAGAGAAAATGGGTTGCAATGAAGTGGCAAATTACTGCTACCTCAGCCAGGTACCTAAGCAAAAGGAGCACCTGGCAGAAGGCCAGCAAAGGCAGTAAAAGTACCGAGGATGTGGACAAGATCCTCGGAAGTGTTCGGAAAACGACCTGCTCTCTTGATCCCTGTCCCTCGTGGTTAGCGGCCCAGGGGGGGGGCCGGCGGTAACATCTTTGTTACGCCGGATAATTAATACATCTTTAAGGGATGGGCTATTTCCATCGGATCTTAAATTGGCCATAGTAAGACCGATCCTAAAAAAGCCCTCCCTTGACCCCCTGGTACATAATAATTATCGGCCTGTTTCGCTGCTACCATTTTTGGG
>NW_024812564.1:0-2598 GCF_019175285.1 Sceloporus undulatus
GAGAACTGCCTCCGTTGTTTCCCCACTCCGAGGATGAGGAGGTTGGGGACGAGATCCGTAGACACAAAGCCCCGGACCTGTTCCTCGACACTGAGATGGGCCGGTACTTTATGTCTGTCTCGAGGGAGGTGGCTCTCAAGGAGTTCACCAGGCTCAACCCTCGCCCGGCGGATCCGCAAGAGGGCACGTCTACCCGGTCGATCCCGAGTGTCTCGGTTATAGAGAAGCCTCCATCATCACCCCGCCGACGCTCTCACTCCTCGACAGGCCCCATCCCGGTTCGGCCGAGATCCCAAGTCAGGGTTACAGACATCCCTCTCACCTCGGACACGGATTCTGAGGACGAGCCCCTGCCTCCATCTGACGTCCCCTCGGACGAAGACGACCTCTCGGCGTCCGCTTCCCCGCAGAAGATGCACCACCCGGAGCCGTCTTCCCCATCCGACGACGTGCGTTCTTTCAGTGAGCACGTCGTGAAGATGGCCAGGGCTCTCAACATCGAGCTCAACATCCCGGAGGACGACGCCCGCGATCCGGTAGAACGTTGAGTGCACGGACGGGTGCCTACACCACCCTGCCTCCCCCTGCTTCCGTCCTTGGAGACCATAGTCTGGAGGTCCTGGGACTCTCCGGCCTCCCTGTCCGGCTCGTCCCGCAAGGTTGAATCCCTCTACAGAGTCGCTCTGGCAAGCTGCACCTGGTTGACCGACCACCCCAAGCCAAACTCGGCAATCGTAGAAGGAGCCCAGCACAGCTTCGTCCCGAAGCAGGCTACCTCCCCTGTCGACCGGGAGGCTAAGAAGGTGGATGGCCTGGCCAAGAAGGCCTATTCGGCAGCGGCCCTTGCGGTAAAGGCCATCAATTATAATGCCTGCATGGGGGCATACATACAGACTCTGATGGAGCGGATCTCCCCTCTCATACCAGACATCCCAGATGACATCCAGAGGCAGCTGGTTGAGGTCAGGGACGAGGCCCACTTCATCGGGAATTGACTCATCACCGCCTCCAGGAACATGGCTGACTGTGCGGGGAGGGCCATGTCAGCATCGATGGCACTCCAACGACACGCCTGGTTGAGGGCCTTGGACCTTAACCCCACCGTCAAGGCAGCCATCGAGGACATGCTGCTCGACGGGACCGGGCTCTTCCATGCCGAAACCGACGACCGCCTGAACAGGAAGTTCAGGATGAAGGCGGCGGCGAAGAAGCATGGCATGTCCTCCGCGCCCACTTCGCCATTTCGGAAGCGACAACGCCTGTGGCAGTCACAAGGTCAGTCACAGGGGACCTTCTCCTGGGACTGGCAGTCTCAGCAACAGGGCTTCCAGAGACGTCGCTACCCCTCGCAGTCTTCCTCCTCCTCTGGCCGTCGTAACTTCCCGCCTCGGTACCGTAAATCCCGCCGGCAAGACACCGACCAGGGGAAGAAAAGAACCTGAAGCGACGTAGCGCGCTTCGTCTCTCCTCCACCCCCCTTCTTTTTGGACATTTTGAGGCCCTTTGTTAACACCTGGGCCTCGATAACATCAGACTTGTGGGTTCTCAACATTGTCCGTAGGGGATATGCCCTCGAGTTCCAAGAGCTCCCTCCAACCGGAGCCTTTATGTCCACTCCCCCCTCGGACACCCTTCTCGACGAAGTGCGCACCTTGCTTGAAAAGGGGGCAATCTCCCCCTTGCTGCCCGGCCTAGGTTCCAGGCCTTTTTCTCCAGGTACTTCACGGTACCTAAAGCGGATGGTGGCATCAGGCCCATCCTGGACTTGAGACAATTGAACTTGTTCCTTGAGTACCGTCGCTTTTGAATGGTAACCCTGGCTTCCATTCTGCCTCTGCTCCTCCAGGGCCTGTGGTTCGCGACCGTCGACCTGAAGGACGTCTACTTCCACATTGGGATCCGGGAGTCCCACCGGAGATTCCTTGCCTTCGCCGTCGGCTCCACCTCGTACCACTACAACGTGCTCCCCTTCGGTTTGGCCACCGCACCGAGAGTCTTCACGAAGTTCATGGCACCGGTGGTTGCATACCTTCATCAGAGGGGCTTCATGGTCTTTCCGTACCTGGACGACTGGCTGTTTGCCGCCGAATCCCAGCAAGAACTGCAGGAGGCAGTCTCATTCGCCTTGCACCTCTTGGACTCTCTCGGTCTGGTCATCAACCGGGAAAAGTCCCACTTCACACCGACCAGACAAGTCAAGTTCATTGGGGCCATCCTCAACTCCGAAAGATGCTCCGCCTTTCTCCCTCCAGACCGTTTCCAGGCCTTGACGGTGTCGCTCAGGCCTTGCATCTCCCACAGAAGGGTGAGGGCCAGAGATGTCCAAGTCGCCCTGGGCCACATGGCATCAACGACATTTATCACGCCTTGGTCAAGACTTTGCCTTCGACCTTTGCAGTCCTGGTTCCTCTTGGTTTTTTCCCCGATGGAGGATCCCCCGTCCAAGTGGCTCATGGTACCGAGACCGATAGCTGCTTCCCTGAGATGGTGGTTGGACCACCACAACGTGTGCACCGGGATGCCCTTCCATCAGCCCCAGTCGCAACTGACTCTCACAACCGATGCATCCCTGGAAGGATGGGGCGCCCACCTGCTCGA
>NW_024812565.1:0-2597 GCF_019175285.1 Sceloporus undulatus
CCAAAGTTCCATCAAAATCATCTAGTTCAGCCTTCTTCACGCTGCTGCTTCCTGAATGTTTTGGCTTTCAATCTACTTGACTATTTGGTGTTGGCTGGGTTAACTAGGGCTGATAAGGGGTTGTTCTTCAAAACATCTGGGGGAAATCAGGACAGGGAAGGCTGACCTAACCCAGCTTTGTGGTCTTAAGAGCTCGTTCTGATAGTGAAATGCATTCCTATTTATTTATTATAGGATTAACAAACCATTCCAGTCTGGGCCTAGACCAGTTGTTCCCCAAACTTTGGTCCTCCAGCTGTTCAGCTCCTAGAATTCCTGACTGTTGGCCAAGCTGGCTAGGGCTTCTGGGAGCCAAAATCCAAAACACCTGGAGGACCAAAGTTTGGGAATCACTGGTCTAATACTATCTGGAGGACCTTATTTTCACATACAGGCCTGCCTGGGTTTTGCAATCTTCTGGGAGGTCCTTCTCTCAATTTCATCATGCTCACAGGCATGTCTGGCAGGAACATGGGAGGAGGGCTTCTTGGTGGCTGCTCTCAGGCTCTGGAACTCCTTTAGTAGGAAGGCTAGATTCTTCCTTCTTGTTGTCTTTCCATAAACAAGTAAAGTTTGTTGTTTTTTTAAATTCTGAGAGGCTTTTGAACACAGATTGTTTTATAAGAAATGGATTCCTAACAGTGTGCCATACTATTTCTAAAGGTCTTATCACACAAGGGGTTTTGCAGCTCAGATCCGGAGTTACTGCGGGTATTCACATAATGTGATGTATTATCAGACATGATTGCTTTCTATGAGGGGTTGTTCCGAAGCAGAAACAGTCAATTCGGAATGACTTCCTATTTTTGTGAATTTGGTAACAAGCGAATTCACAAAAATTGTTTCCATGCTCACTTCGATTTCACTTCGAATTTGTCTGGTGTGGAAGATCACCCAGATCTCACCTCCAGTGACCCCCTGCGATCTGTCCCATCATCCCCTGACTGCTCCTCCACCCTGATCTTGCCCCCTCTGGCCCCCTGCCACCTGTCCCATCATCCCCTGTCTGCTCCTTCACCCCGATCTCACCCCCAGTGACCCCCTGCCACCTGTTCCATCATCCCCTGCTTCCTCCTTCACCCCAATCCCATCCTCTCTGCCACCCTACCATCTATCCCATCATCGCCTGCCTCCTCTTTCATCCCAATCTCACCCCCAGTGACCCCCTGCCACCTATCTCATCATCCCCTGCCTCCTTCTTCACCCCAATCTCACCCCCTCTGCCACCCTACCACCTGTCCCATCATCCCCTGCCTCCTCTTTCATCCCGATCTCACCCCCAGTGACCCCCTGCCACATGACCCATCATCCCCTGCCTGCTCCTTCACCCCGATCTTGCCCCTAGTGACCCCCCTGTGACCTGTCCCATTATCCCCTGCCTCTTCTTTCACCCCAATCTCGCCTCCTCTGGCACTCTTTGGCAGAGGAGGCTTGAGACTATGAAGTTTATCACACTAGTGAGATTCTGTGGGCAAATAGGAGTTAAATTAGATTCGAATTTAAAGAAGACTTACAAATTCGGTTAGTTTATCACACTGAATTGGCGCTTAAAGTGAAATAACACAAAGTTAACCAGCACTTTATAGTGGAGGAAACCACTCAGTATCAGTTTCCACATGCTTTATTTCTATATGCTGTACAGTCATCCCTTTGAATTTATGGTTTTGGAATTCACAGTTTTGATTATTCATGAGTTTACCACACACACCCCCCCCACATTCCCCCATGCTCCCCTCCTCACCTTCCTTACCTCCTTCTTTTGCACTCCCTCCTCGAGCTTTGCCCTCGGAACTAGCAGGAGGCTTCCCTTAGTCCTAGAGCACTGAGCCAGGGGGCAGGGGCTGCCAGGCTTTGCAATCCGCCTCCTGCTGGCAAGCCGCCATGGCGATCCCCTTTCCCCGCACCCCTCTGCCACAGCCAATGGATGCCTGCTTGCTTCCTCTCTCCCCACTTTGCAATGGGGCTGGATCAGCTGAGCCATCATCCCCTGCCTGATCCTTCACCCCAATCTCCCCCCTCTGGCGCCCTGCCACCTGGCCCATCATCCCCTGCCTGCTCCTTCTTGCCCCCAGTGACCCACTGCGACCTGTCCCCTGCCTCCTCCTACACCCTGGTCTTGCCCCCAGTGACCCCCTGCGACCTGTCCCATCATCCCCTGCCTCCTCCTTCACCCTGGTCTCACCCCCAGTGACCCCCTGTGACCTGTTCCATCATCCCCTGCCTCCTCCTTCACCCTGATCTCACCCACTCTGGCATCCTGCCACCTGTCCCATCATCCCCATGTGATGGGGCTAAGAGAGAGAGCAAAGGGGGGGCTGCTCCCTCTCTTGGCCCCATTACCTTTGAGGAGGCTCAGCTGACCCATCCCCATTGCGATGGGGCTGAGAAAGCAAAGGGGCACCTGCTCCCTCTCTCGGCCCCACTGTCTTTGAAGAGGCTCAGCTGACCCATCCCCATTGCAATGGGGCTGAGAGAGAGTACCGGGGGGGGGGTGATCCCCCTCTCAGCCCCATGGCCTTTGAGGAGGCTCAGATGGTTCAGCCCCATTGCAAAGTGGG
>NW_024812566.1:0-2597 GCF_019175285.1 Sceloporus undulatus
GAAACATTCTAAATACAGAAATGGATAAAGCTGGTGGGGTGAGTTTTGCTACCTGTTCTATAGTCCATATGTGCTTCTATTGAGACGGAATATTTGTAACATATTTTGCCATTTGTTAGTAATTCTGTAATTATACTATAAATAAGTTTTTAAAGCAATATCTAGGTATAGGCTAAATTCTTTACAGGGGCACCAAGCAGTATGATCAGAGACAGGAAGGGAGCTGTTGGTTTTAGGTCATGCTTAAAAATATTTATGGAAATATAGGCCCAGTGCATACCTCTTGGAAAGTCAAGGCTGGCGGCAGCCTGTTTTCCTGCGGAGGGACACTGCAGCAGCCAAACTGCCCGGCATCCCTCCGCCCCAAAAAGAACTTGGAAAAACCAGGTTCTTTGTGGGTCACCGGGTGGTCATGAGTGTGCCAATGGCGCACTCGTGATGTAAGCGATGCACAGCAACGTGTATCTACTGCACGTCGCTTACACCAATATGGAGGTACCCATGAAGATGGGACACCACCTTTAGGCTGCTATCGTGCTGTGCTAGGTTAGGGACCGTGCGGTTGGTGCGCAGTCCCTAACCCCAGTATTGGTGATGGCATCGTGCTTTGGGACCATCTGTCCCAGGCCTTAGTTCCCTATATCTATATATTCGTAATCCAAATCATGTGAGACTTTCTTAAGGCTTTTGAATCATGCAACTGGTTCAGCAAGAAAGTGTGCTATGCCTTCTGTACAATAAGAAAGTGTGCTTTTACCATCAAAGTTGGACTTGTAATTATGAAAAGTTGAGAGTTTTGTGCTCCTCTTTGTGCCATGAAATCTCAGGGACTATCAATCTTGTATTCCTTTCAATATTGTGTGGTAGGAATAGCTTATGGTGGGGAAAAGCCCTCGTAATTATCACCATCATTGATTTGGGGAGTAGTGGGATCAATAATGTACCACTGGTAATATTTATAGTCCCATATTGTATATGAATAAACTCTTCCTTCAAAAGTATCCTACAGATCTTTCTGATAATTTATTTTGTAAAATATTTCTCCTTTTAGAAAACATGTTCAAATATCAAAGAATATCAATTATTCACAGATAAATGATTAAATGTGATTTCTAAGATCTACAGGTAAGTTTTAATGACATGTGCGTAGACTTACTTATCTTGTGTACACTATTTTAACTATGGCAAAAACTGAATGATGTTTTGATACCTTATTACGCAAACTGGAGCATTCCGGCTAGTGGGAAAGGATGATTAAGCTACCTAGTTATTTTATTCGTCAAGAAAGAACTATTAAATCTGAAATCATTCATGATTTTACAGTGAACATGGCAAAAAGGTAAGTGTTTAGGGTGGAAACTAATCAGCTTGCAAAATGTTTGCATATACACTGATATATTAGATTTCGAGGGTTTTTTATAATATAAAAAATAGAGTATTGTAAAATCCTTATTATGAGCTATGAAAAATCTACAACATAATTATCAAATTATGTTGCCATTTTTTCAGCTGGATGTGGCTGAACAAGCATATTAAAAGGTGATGATGGTAGTGTTTGGGGAATGGCAGGGAAAGCCTCACTGTGGACAATGGTATCATTTCAGAAATGTCAAAAAATAATATCAGTTTATATATTCATCACTAATGTATTCATACTGTGTTATCATAGAACATCTGAAACACTAATTTTCCCAATACAAAAATGTAGAGGATACATTCCCAAGTCTTCTAACTCTTAAAATCTAAGTGTGTGTGTGTGTGTGTATGTGTGTGTGTGTGTGTGTGTACAATATAATAGTCAAGTAGAGCTGTCATAAATGAAGAAAAAGATATGATGGGGTAGGTGGAATACAGAAGAAGCACCTAAGCTGATAGTGTATCTTCTGGCAACAATGATAGCCGCTCCTCCACTTAAGTAAGGACACCTTGGCACTGGACACTGTCATAAGAAACTAGAGCGCTTATCTGTATCTGTGTGCCTGCATGGCAAGCAAGAGATACAGTCATGAGATATTTTAAAGCCATAGATCTAGTAATAACTGCTTTGAAATGGATGCACTTCCTCAGCATTTAAATGTGCAGTTCCTCAGCATTTAGGCGGAAACTACATTATTTACACAGAAAAAGATATAGGTGTAAAAGCTATATTCTTTAATTCCAATAATCCTCCCAGGAAGGCTTTCAGAATGTATGCTTGTCTTCTAGTTTGATTTTGTCACTGAAGTTGACTTTTGGCTTATTCTACTCAAAAGTGTACACACACAGCATTATAAAAGTATATTCATCCCCAGACAACAAAATATTTAAACTTCCTATATCTCAGAACATCTGTATTCAGTTATAAAAACAGCAAAAATCCTTTTCCATATTGATACTGAGCTTGCCGTTCTAAGCCTCACAGTGTCGCTGTTGGCCAAGATAGATCTCAAAGAGGAATTGCCAGTCTTTGGATTGCTGGTATTCACTGCAGATCAGAGAAGAGAAAACTGCTGCAATGTCGGGAAGAAGAAACCAGTGATACTATTAGTACTTCCTTGTTAAGTATTTGTAAATTGTGCTGGGAATTTGAAATTCTTCAGCTTATTTGAGACTAAATG
>NW_024812567.1:0-104 GCF_019175285.1 Sceloporus undulatus
GTCTCACAAAACTAGAATTCCCAGGGCTCCCTAGCACTGAGCCAGGGCAGTTAAAGGGGTGTCAAACTGGATTATTTCTGCAGTGCGGTTGCAGCCGAACACGT
>NW_024812567.1:204-2597 GCF_019175285.1 Sceloporus undulatus
GTATGTATTCGCAGATGACCACTCGAAGAAACACCGTTACAGGTAAGCAACCTGTCCGTCAGTGTCGCCAATTTAAGTCCACTTCTTCAGTTGCTTTTGAATTTAATAATGATAACAATAATGGTGATGATAGAGAGATCTAGTAGCACCTTTGAGTTGCACGAAAGAAAAGTTGGCAGCATGAGCTTTCCTAGACTTAAGTGTACTTTCTCAGATGCATAGGAATTGTAGTTTATTTTGGCACCAGAGCTCTTTCTCACAAAACTACAATTCCCAGGGTTCCCTAGCATTGAGTCAGGGCAGCTAAAGTGGTCTTAAACTGGATTATTTCTGCAGTGTGTCTTGGACCCAACTCAGACTGCATCTTCACTCCAGAGACAATCCAGTTTCATGCCGTTTTAACTGCCATGGCCCAGTGCTATGAAATCATGGGAATTGTAGTTTGTTGTCTCACCAGAGTTTGCTGAGAGAGAAGGTAAAATGTCTCACAAAATTAGAATTGCCAGGATTCCCTAGCACTGAGCCAGGGCAGTTAAAGGGTGTCAAACTGGATTATTTCTGCAGTGCGGTTGCAGCCGAACACGTTTCTATTTTGCACTAAGCTTCCTGGACCCCCTTCGTGTAAAAATAAATATCTTAAAGGTATTAGAAGAATTGAAAGATTCTTTGTTTGGTTCAATGGTAATTTTGAGAGTTGAAATAAGATGCAATTATTTTTATTGAATTAGGTTTACATTTATTTGCAAAAAGATACGACATATTAAAAATATATATAAATAAATCCTATTATTATTATTATTATTATTATTATTAATATTATTATTATTATTAACATTACAGGAACTTTCTTGAGTCGTTGTCATTTTTGTGGAGTGGCTCTAATTCATTGCCGACTTCTGGGGAGCCTCTCCTGGGGTTTTCTTGGCAAGAGTTGTTCAGAGCAGGTTTGCCATTGCTTTCCCCTGAAGCTGAGAGAGTGTGACTTCTTGCCCAAGGGCACCCAGCTGGTTTCATGGCGGAGTGGGGCATTGGACCCTGGCCTCCAGAGTTGTAACCCAACACTCAAACCACTGCACCTCACTGCCTCCCACTCCCATGTACAACCTGAGAAATAAGTGCACTTTTTTCTGTTGTTCATGTGTGTCTTCAAGTTGTTTCTAATTTATGGCAACCCTAAGGCAACCTTATAATTGAGCTTTCTTTGCAGGTTTCTTCAGAGAGGGGTTGCCATTGCCATCCTCTGAGGCTGAGAGAGTGTGACTTGCCAAGGATCAACTAAGTCCAAAACACACTGCAGCAACAATCCAATCTGAGACCACTTTAACTGCCCTGGCTCAGTGCAACAGAATTCTGGGAAATGTAGTTTTGTGAGACATTGAGCCTTCTCTGTCAGAGAGCTCTGGTGTCACAATAAACTCCATTTCCCAGGATTCCCTAGCACTGGGCCAGGGCAGTTAAAGCGCTCTCAAAATGGACTATTGCTGCTGTGTGTTTTGGACCTTACTAGGCCACAAATTGCCCATAGCCTGCAATGCATCTCCTAATTCTGTTGGCAGTCCCTCCCTCCCAAAACTTTCGCATTTCCACCAAAACCAGTACTGTACAAAGCTGGCAGATGGAAAGAGGTTTTAAAGCAGCATTTAAGTCTGCCATATTTGTTTTTAAATGCTATTATCAGTTTTGTAGCTATTATTACAGAAAGACAGAGTGCAAACTCCTCAAGTACCTTTATTTTCTGGAGTGAGATGGGCTTTTCCAACTGACTCACTGTGATGATTTCCAGTGGTCCAAGCAGCCCAACTGCGGCCCTGTAATAATAATAATAATAATAATAATAATAATAATAACAATAATAATTTATACTCCTCTCTCTTCAGCCAAAAGGCTATCAAAGTGCCTTACAAATTGTTAAATTCCTTAAATCACGCAGCCACCTCCCCGTGATTTATTTTTTAAAAAAATTAAAAACATTTTATTATTAAAATATGTATATACAAACAAACATATATCAATCTTAACATACATACACACACACACATACCTACTTATGAATTTCTATCTAACATATTCATCTTTCATCCTTTATTAATATATTCTCACAAAAATCTACTAAAGAGGGGTTACTTTTCTCTTGCCTCAGCTCTTACTCTAACCTTTATCTCTCTACTTTAATCCTTCCCAAAACACACACACTCTCTCTCTCTCCACCTCCCAGTGAATCATAAAAGGATTTCCCTTAACCTACACTGGGACCAGTTAAGAAACCTTATTTCTCCTTCTTTACTGATCTTCCGAAGCATCAACTGAGCCAAAACACATGTAAAAGAAGTGTTCAGTAGTAGATATTTATTATAAATAACAAAATATAACTGAAATATAAGTCACACAAGGTA
>NW_024812568.1:0-2597 GCF_019175285.1 Sceloporus undulatus
GGGCATGGCGCCGAAATAAGCAAACTCTTAACGCTGCTGCGGAGAGCTGCTTGCCCAGCGCGATTCAGAGCTGATTTTCTACAGCTCAGAAGCCTCCCTGTCATGGGAAACTCGGATGAGTCCTACTGAGGTCCGATGCCCGTTTCTGTTGAGAAGCCAACTCCTGGGAGGGTAAGAAACGGAGGGGACCAAAGGACAGAGCGATCGCGCTGGTGTCGCCATTTTTGATGGCCCAGGACGCCCCTGACTACAGGATATACAACAATCTACAACAATCTTAAAAACCCTCAAATTGATTCATTAACTTTCTGCAACCTTAAACATTCCAACAACTTATAGGTCAGAAGGTGCTTTTATTTTCTGAATCAGACGCAAAATACAGTGATCTGTCTTTGTTGACTTCTTCTGGACAATAGAATTCTAAATTGGATGTCCATCATCATATAAATATATTAAAGAACATAAGAATTGCGAGAGAACTTTAATAATATTGAGAGAGTGTGACTAATAATATTAAGCTGCAAGATCTTATTTGCTTACTTCTTAATAGTGCCTTCAGCGTGTCCTCATTTAAGCTAAGACTCTGACCCAAATCGCAGTGAAATATTAAGGAAAACCAGAGAAAACTAAACATTAACAGCAGAGACAAACGCTCAGAATCACACCCGAGAGGGAAGCGACTCCCGGCGAGGAGAGAGCAGTCTGGGGAACGAGGGAGCAGAGCTGATTGCAGCGACTTGCAGTGGTCCGGAACTGAGTGGAGGACAGAGGGGGTAATGCGGTTTGGAGGACGAAACGGAGGAGAGAAGACAGAAGGGAATAAAGCTGATGACAAGGAGGAATGAATGAAGAGAGGAGAGTGGAGGACTGAGCTGGGAAAACAGACTGGAAATCGAAATAAAGAAAGCAGCTTTAATAGACTGGGGACTGACTGAAGATATCTATCTGGAGGACAAACTACAAGGAGGACTTGCTGACAAGTGGTCTGACAAATGGAGGGGGAAGCTTGAATTGGCAATTTGGAGTGAATAAAACGTAGATATTATTGACTTGGACATTATAGCTTAAAGATAATCACAAGAAACACAAGAAAGGTAACTAAGCAATTGTATGAACCTTTGTTTTTGTTACTTGCTGTTTGACTGGCCCACTAGTAATATTGTGTCAATTGTAATAGCTACAGTCAAGTTGTTTTTTTTTTTTTTTTTCTATACAAAGTTGCTACCAAGTGACTTGCCTGACTGGACCTGTTTGTTAAAAGGGAAGGGGAAGGCACTGGAGTTAAGCATCAATTTAATAAGGGAATAAGAGTTTGAAGTAGATAGAGGACTGGTGAATATCCATAGTCCCTAATAGAAAGTGACTCAGACAGTAGAAAAGAAAGTAAACAAAGCCCTTATTATCTCTAGTGACCACAGCTGGATTGGCTTCCAGGCTTGTTGAAGATCGGATTACACTGCTAAGGAGTGACTAACGGGGAAAACAAAATATAAGTACAAGAACCAGTTAGCCTATAGAATGGTATAAGGGCGCCACCTGGTGGAATATAATATAATTGACACTTTGAATAGCAAATATCTTGCTCAAGTATAGTTGGAATATATAATAATTTGCAGTACAGTGTAAATTAATTAATTACAACTCTAACATTGTTAAATTTCCTCATACGGAAAAATGGCAACAACTAGAGCACAAGTGAGCAGGATGCAGCAACAACAGCAAGCTCAGAGAAGGTCTTCTGTAGATCTGACAAAACCTAGTACACAAGATATGTGTACAATGCTCTTAGATGAGATGAGACAATTGAGATTGGATATGAAAAAAGATAAGGAAGAGATGAAGATGGATATGAGGAGAGATAAAGAAGATTTAAAACACGATATGGAAAGAATGAAGGTTGAGATAAAAGAGGGGGTAAGAGAAGAATTTAAGGAAATAAACCATGCGATCAGAACACTAACTTCAGATGTCCGGCAAGTCAAAGCCAAGGTTAAAGTACTGGGGAAAAAAATCAGGAATTAGAAGAAAAATTGAAAGAAGAAATTGATAAACGAAAAGACTATCAAGATGAAAGGACAATTTGGGAACAGAAATGGCGTGAAAGATGTTTAAAAATCAGAGGCCTCCCAGAGGTAGAAAACGAAAACACCTTTGACACAATGATAGATATCCTGGCAAAATTTCTAGACAAGGATAAGGGGACAATGGAGATTGAACTCGATAAGGCCTTCCACGTTAATTCGTGGGTGGCCAATCAGAAAAAACTGCCTAGAGACATCGTTATCTATTTTGTCAGGACGCAAATGAAGGAACAAGTGTTACAACGACATTTTGACGCTAAACTCATCGTGGATGGCGTAGAACTTCAACTTCTGAAGGACATTCCAAATAATGTGCTCAGGAAAAGAAAAGAATACATTTTCCTGACAAAAGTATTGAGAGAACATGGACTACGATACCGATGGGAGGCACCGGAAGGTATCTCACTTCGCTATCGGCAAAGGAAAGTACGCATAATGAATGTTCAGGAAGCACGTGATTTTCTGGAAGATTTCCAAAAAGACCTGGACCAAGAAGAAGTAGGAAAAGAACAACAT
>NW_024812569.1:0-2597 GCF_019175285.1 Sceloporus undulatus
TGAATACTTTTTGAGATGTGCCAGCACAATCAGCTCCCAAGGAAATTGATCTGAGAGCTCAGTGCTTCCTACTTCTAGAAGTACCATGACAGCAACAAGATGCTATTTTTCCCAGAGGCTTCTTGAACAGCTGTTCCTTTGTGTATGCATTCAGCTAACTTCATTTTTGCATAAAGAGAACTAACCGCAGATTCATCTAAAATGTCAAACTGGGCAGGGGGAGAGAGATTCCTCAGAGAATGTGTATAAATATAACTGCAGTCTTCCCTCCATAATACTTTCTCTTTCCACAAATTAAGCTACCATTCATTCCAGAGTACCTGTATGTTCCATCAAATCACCTGTCAATATATGGCAACCCCATAAAGTCAGAAGTGATTTTGCAAGTTCCTTCCTCTGAAATATAGTGTACAGCACCAGGTATACATTGGCAGTCTCCAATCTAAGTACTAACCAGGGACCTTCTCACACACACAATTTTAAACGTTCTGGGGACGGAAGGAGGACGCTCGTGTGTGCGCGCATGCTGCAGAAAACAGAGTTTATTGCACACGAATATGTCCTCCAAGAGGCCCTGTTCCGTCCCTCGGCACGCACCCGTTCGCATCCAGTCTGATGGGCACCATTTTTTTGCCGACGGAAGGTAATCCGTCAGGCAAAAATCACGCCCATCAGGACTGGACGCGAATGGGTGTGTGCCGGGGGACGGAACGGGGACTGTTGGAGGACTGAATTGTGTGCGATAAACTCCATTTTTGGGCGGCCGCACACACACACGAGCGTCCTCCTTTGGTCCCCAGAACGTTTAAAATTGTGTGTGCGATAAGGTCCCAGGTCTGACCCTGCTTAGCTTCTAAGATCAGACACAATCCGGTGCCTTTAGGAAACTTAGGCCCTGTTTCATTACAGAGTACATGGACTCTAAATCCCATATGCTGGATGTTTCCAAACCAGTCACACACCAATAAAGACCAGTGAATAGCCCCACCTGTAGAATTTCTACTCCAGCCCCAATATAACAGGGCTATTTTGTGGCTGACAATTGGATTTGGGTTGGAAGCTCTTTCTGCTCCCTGAATTCCTGGCTGTTGGCTAAGCTTTGTGGGGCTTCTGAGAGCTGAAGTCTAAAACATCTGCAGGACCAAACTTGGGAACCATTGGGTTATTTTTCTAAATATGACTAAAGCTGCATCCACACTGCAGAAATAATTCAGTTTGTCAACACTTTAACTGCCATGGCTCTATGATACAGACTTCTGGGATTTATAGTTTATTGTGGCACCAGAGTTCTCTGACAGAGAAGGCTAAAACAGAATCAGACAACAATTAGTAGTGCTGTCATGGATAGACTCATGTTTAGTTCATTGCAATAGAGATCAAGATTCAAATGATTTCCTTAAGAAACTAAAGAATAGAAATTTCATATCCATATTTATGTATACTATTTGTCCTTTTTGTTCTAATTTGGGTGCTATGGGATATTATAACGAGATATCTGCATATCTGCTTCTTTCCCATTTTTATTTAGTTCAGCTCATTTATTTAGATTACCCAAAATGTGTCAGTCCTGTCTGCTTCCGTGTTTCAAGCATAGAAGTAATTCAATTGCTAGGCTTTATTTATTGTAAGTAACACACTTCTGTTTTTACAGCAAATCTTTTACTGCTTTCAAGTGTATCTCCTAGAAGAAGCATATGTAATGAAATCATCCTTTTCTTCACTGTGTTTCAAAGAGTTCTTGACTATATCAACTAATGTCAGTGGGAGAGGATTTCCTGTTCTCCACAAGAAAATTTGTATTCAGTTTTAATATATACTAGACTCCTAATCATACCATATGTCATGTCTTAATCTAAGTAAGGAACACATCATAAAATATATATGTTGTATTTTAACATCAACTCCTAACTTTAATAGGCAGTACATGGTTTCTTAAATTGGGATCACACACCACACACCACATATTCTTTCATAGCTCTGATGATTAAAACTGGCCAAATACATGCATGCTGAATATGACTGACATCCTGCTCTATTGGTGGTGATCTGTGAGAGAAAGCAGGCTTCCACCCCTAGACGGTCTGCAGGAGTATGTTTGGGTCTCTGTTGGATTCCCACATTGTATATTTGTGGCTGTATATGCAGTTTTTGTTGATAATTTAGAAGCATTCCTTTATTTAGGACCGTAGTACTGACTCTTAAGATGTTAATTTGTAGATATGTTTGAAGGTAACAGAAGGCTGTAAAGAAAAAAGTGGAACATCTGTGGTTCAAATGGTTGACTGCAATGTTCTACCAATTTCAGGTTAAGACAGTGCTCAGCAGTACTCCTTGTTTTGTGATAATATTGTCTCAAAATAAATTTAATCCTTAAGAATACTCATCCCCCTTAATATCTAGAGGGTTTCTTTTTCACCTTGTAGCTGTGGTCAGTAATGCAAACCAGTGCAGCATTGAGTAGTATAGATTAAATATATGAGGTATGCTTTTTAAATATTTACATCAATGTTAACACTCTAAATACCCAGCATGAGATTCTTCCCAGTTTGTGACTTTATTGGGGGAAGTTTGCTTTCTTGGAAATACAACAGGCACAG
>NW_024812570.1:0-2597 GCF_019175285.1 Sceloporus undulatus
AAGAGAGACTCAGTGTAATCAGACTCTGAAAGAGGGGTCTCAGTTGTGTAATATCCTGTGGGATATTATAGCCTGTGTGGCTGAGTTATTAATTGGGATTTAAGAACAAACCTGTATATATGTAACCAAGAAAGACACAGTAACAACTTCATGTCCAAGTTACCTTTTTCCATTCTGTTTTAAAATAACCTTTAAAGCGCTATATGGCTTGGGCCCAAGTTACTTAAGGGAATGCCTTTCCCAACATAATCCTTCAACTCATTCCCACCTTGGACGCCTTCAAAAAGGCACTGAAAACATACCTCTTCCGACAAGCATACCCTCCTGAACTTTTATAGATTCAACAAGTTCGCTACCTCCCAATCAGGAGTCTACCTCAGGCTGTGATAAATTTTTATATTGTACCAATTGTTTTTAGATGAGATATGTTTATATTGTGATTTTAAATAACTGTTATTAGTTTCATTGTGTTTGTATAATTCTATTGTAATCCCGCCTCAATCCATCGGGAAAGGCGGGACAATAAAATAAAACTTATTATTATTATTATTATTATTATTATTATTATTATTATTATTATTAAAATACAGTATACTTTTATTCTTGTTTGAATATCCACTTGGCCTGTGTTTTGAAATCAAACCACGCTACTGATCTTTAGAAATGCAGGGGTGTTGGGCCATCATAGGAGTATATCTTGGGGCCCTTCACATAAATTAGGTGGGATAAAAAAAAAGTCCCAAGCACCTGCCACAATAGAAAGGTTGTTCGTCACATAAATTGGTGGGTAGCACCGGGATATGAAAAATCCGGTAGCCGGAGGTGTGCTGAAGTTAAAGGGTCTGAGTGGAAATACCAGATACCCGATAGTAGGTTTAAATTGAAAGAAAGGAAAACCTACAGTTTAAAATCTAGGCGTTAGATTCAAAGGAGTGATCTCTGAGATAAAAACAAAAAGGGTAATTTGTAGGAGATCACTTGAAAACTGACAACCCTAGATAAGACTAGTATCTGAGGTAAATGTACTGGGTATTGGTAGGAGACTAATACAACAAGAAAAATGATTCCTGAGGTAAACGTCAGTGGTAAATGTAAGGAATCACTAATCTGATTTGAGGGGCAAGTAGAGCCTCTATACATAATTGAGACCCCATTAAATAGACATGATTCCTGAGGTAAAAATTCGTGGTAACGTAGGGAATCATCAGTCTGACTTTAAATCCAAGTGGATTCTTTTTACTCAGTTGAGGCATAGTAAAATAAGAATATTTCCTGAGATAAAAGTTTGAGGTAATTGTAAGGAAATACTACCAACAATGTCTCCTAAAAAAGTTAAACCTCCAGCAGGGCTAGAAATGGTGGAGGAGGAAGTCAGAGAAGAAATGGTGGTTAGTGTTGACACCGTAATTTCTGAACCTCAGGAGAGTGTAGAGATTTGGAAAATAAAAGAAAGAATGGAAATGGCCAGACTTGGAAAAAAAAGCCATTGAACTGGCCAGAATTGAAAAGGAAAAAAATAGAGAGAAAGAAATGGATTATCAGCTTCGGATGAGGAGTTTAGAACAGGGAATTCCGCAACCTCAGATGATGGCTGAGGTAAGCAGAATACCTCAGATTGACATGAAACAGTTTCCATGATATTATAAAGGGGACAAGATTGAGTCCTTCTTTACTAACTTTGAGAGAACTTGTGAAGAATTAAACGTAAAAGAAGAAAGGATGATCTATGTGAGGTCACAAGTTAGTGGTGGTCTGATAGAAATTTATGCAGAAATGAGGCCAGATGAGGCCCAAAATTACAGTCTGTTTAAGGACATAGTAAAACAGAGATTTGGACTAACTCCAGAGCATAACAGAAGAGAATTTTGTGTGATTAAAAGAAATGGGGATGAAACATATACCCAGATGGGGTGCAGATTGGATTATTTGTTTAAAAGTTGGATTGAGGGGTCTAAAATAACAACAAAGGATGAGTTACAAAGTCTGATAGGCTTGGAACAGTTTTATAACGCCATTCCCCAGGAATATAGGTGGTTGGTTCAGGACCGACAACCTAAAACCATAGCAGAAGCAGCCAAGATAATAGATACATTGGCCTTAATCAGAGGAGATGATAGGAAAATGGCAAGGACAGAGGGAAAATCTCCAGAAAATGAAAAAAGAAATCCCAAAATTTGGCATACCTCAAAAGAGAGGAATAGCAATGGTAAAAATTTTCAACCTTGGCAGCAAAAGAAAACACCTGAAACTGAGAGAAAAAGGGTTGCAACAAGAGAATATGACCCTGAAGCGTATAAAAAAGACAGCTGGTCTAAAGAACAGTCAAAATTCAATGCAAAAAAATGTTATGAATGTGGAAAATTGGGTCACCTCAGATATAATTGTCCAACAATATTTAATGAAGACTCAAAATAAAAAATAAAATCGGCCTATTGTGTAAAATCATTTGGGCCAGACATACAAGAATGTTGCCACAGAGAACAGACTGAGGTGGCAGTTGCCATAGAAACATCATTTGGAACAGTAACTGACACTAAAAGGATTCCTTCTCCGAGACCTTGCCTATTTGTAACAAATTTACCTCCAGAGTTAGGTAC
>NW_024812571.1:0-2596 GCF_019175285.1 Sceloporus undulatus
ACTAGGGTTAGGGGGGTGCGGAAGCACCGCCCCTTCCTAACCCTAGTACGTATCCTATACGTACAAGATAGCGGCGCCCCTTCTACATGGGCGCCGCAATCTTTACGTACTGGACGCATAGCGTCCAGACGTGTCGCGGCGCCTATGACGTCGCGAGTCCGCGCCAGGCGCCTTGCGACGTCATAGAGATGCCGCAAGAAGAAGCTCCGAAATGGAGCTTCTTTTTTGCTCCGCGTGGGACCCGCGTGGTTTGGCTGCTGCGGCTCCCGCGCGGAGCAAATGGCGGCGGCGGGGGAGCGCCGCAAAGCGGCGGTTTGTACCCCGCCATGGTTTGCTGTTACATGAATGAACCTTTCTTTGGAGGCTTCTGCACTCCCTTTTCCAAATAGCAGAAAAGATGAGAAACACCTTTATTTTTAATTTAATATCTATTCTTCATAATAACTAGATGTGGAGAAAGATGCAGTTTTTTTAATCTGCAGTATGTTTAGTGAGAACATGTTAGATCTGAAATCATGGTGGTGGCTTGGTCCATGAATTATAATTTGCTTAAAGTTATGGCTTGTCATGATTGTTTGTCTAAAGTTAATGGGTTGTTCCTACAAACTGTAAGTTGTTTAAAGTTTGGGTGTTACTAGGCACTGTATCACCAGGCACTAGGCACCAGCACTTATAAGGGTGAAGGTGCTAGTATTCACTCTCTTCTAACCTGTGAAAGAAGAGCTGGAAACAGGGAGTCCATGAACTTGAGCAGACAGTGTGTTCAAATAGTGGAAAACCATGGTTTTCCATTATGTCTGAACAGGGTTAATAAGAGCAAGAAGCAACAGATAGCAAGGGAAAGTCATGTAGAATAAAACCTGTTACATTAATTATAAAAATTAGCCACTTAGTTCTAAATTTTGTCTAGGAAAGGTATTTAAGTAATAATGAAAACTCACATTTCCTAATCTTTGATGATGGGTTTTGAAGGACAAATTTGACCTTTAAACCTCAAACTATGGTTTGTTGCATCTAAACTGAACCTCATTGCTGAAAACTAGAGAAAAATCTGTATCAGTTTCTATTAAAAGAAGAAAAGGTTGGAAACTGCCATGGAAAGTTTCTTCATACTATTCTTCATCTCCCCTGCATTTTGTCACTATGCACATTGTTGTGTGTCTTCAAGTTGATTCAGATTTATGATGACCCTATGGCAAACCTATCATGGGAGAGTGTGTGACTTGCCCAAGGTCACCCAGGGGGTTTCCATGGCCAAGCAGAGAATTTGACCCTGATTTCCAGAGTCAAAGTCCAACACTCAAATCACATGCATACATAATATATACTTATCCCTTATCCTTATCCTTATCCTTATCCTTTTAGGGTAGGGATGGGATAAGTCCCATACTTGAAAAAAAGCATGTTATAAATAAAATAAATAAACAGATTTTTAAAATTCAAAATTCTGAATTAACAGCCCAAAGGCAAAAGCTATTAAATCTTGCAAACTAACTCATGTTTATGGTAGCCTGCTGGCTATGATTTATGTAATCCCCAGTTTCAAAAATCCCTATTTTTTTTTTTAAAAAAAAATAAAGTGTGGGTAATGTGGTAGTGATAGTTTCAGGGCCCCCAGAAACAATTCCCATAACTATGGACCCAAACAGACAGGCAAAAATAAAGCTGCTTTGGATCACTTTGGAGGTATGCTGTTCAAATGACACACACATCTTAAGAGGCCAGAAGCTGCACCAAAACTGTGCTCCAGCCTTTAGGATTGGAGCATGGCTTTGGTGCAGCTTCCAGCTTATTAGGTGCATGCAGCATTTAAACAGTATACCTCCACAGTGACCTGAAGCAGCTTTATTTTGACCTGTCTGTTTGGGCCCTGTATAAACTCTGGGAATCATTTGTCGGTTTGGGTGTTCCTGGTCCAATCTGAAAGGAACTTCCTCGTCAGCCAAAGAATTTAAGTCAACACGTTTTTCAGACTAAGAATGAAAGGAGCCTTGATAAGTGCAAATATGTAATAACTTTTGAGCCCAGGGATGTTTATAACTTCAATGTGGTGGTTCCAAACCTTTGGTTCCAGATTTTTTGGATTTCAACTCCCAGAATTTCTGAGTGCGGGCCAAGCTGCTAGGTCTTCTGGGAACTGAAGTCCAAAACATCTGGAGGACCAGTTTTGGAATTGCTGCTTTAATGAATTAAGCACCCCTAGCTTTTCTTTGTAGAAAAAAATCAGGATACGTACACATGTTAGACCACTTAAAACAAAAGTGTTAAGCTCTCCCAGGTAAAGAGGCCTGAGTATCACTGGGAAGGGAAGTCTTTGAAATATTTATATAGACTTGCCCCACCTATGTCTCCTTAATGTCTACTAGAGGCTATAAGTGAATTCTGTTAACTTGGGAAAGCATTTCAGATAAGGAGGTCATGGATGGGTCAGAGAAAGACCTTTGCTATTTAGAACTTCTCATGGTTTTCATGGTTAGGGGGGAAGGGTTTTGATAATTGCTTTTAAAAACATTTTACTATAGGGCAAATATAATAGATAACCAAGTACTCAGGGTGAGGAGAGAAATCTAGATGATTATTTTGTGACTTGCAGTTT
>NW_024812572.1:0-2184 GCF_019175285.1 Sceloporus undulatus
TATCTGTTGAAGAATCGTTTAGTAGTTGATTGAAAGGGTCTATTCTAGCTCGATATACACAATATATAACATATAAACCAAAGATAAGATATAAACAAAATAATTTAGGCTATGGCTGGGATACTGAGGATAGATTAAGATATTGACTATCCCAAAACATATACTACATTTAGCCAGCAAAGAATTATAGTGCATTTATCCATTTGTTGCCAAATTGCAGTGGCAAATGTCATATTTAAAAAACAGTTCTGGAGAACACTGTGGGCTTGAGGGCCACAGTTTAGATCCAGAGACGTTGCCCCATATCCCCCAACATTTCACAGATGGGAAAAGAAAGACACATGTGGACAAACAACACCAGAAGGTGGTCAAGATGGCCAAAGATGTTTATGAGGAAGATCACACAAGTGGGGAAGGGCACAACAGTTTGCTTTTGCCTCAGACTCCTAGCCAGGACAAGTCCCTGCCCCCTTCTTTCCTCTTCTCTCCCCACTTTTGAGTTGATGGGGTGAAAATTCCTTGGCACTCGTTTTGTAGGAACTGAAGTGAGCTGAGAACAAAGGGGAAAGTGGGAGGAGGAGAACAAAACTGGGACATTTTTGTAAGCCCCTGAAAAAGTGGGGTGACAGAGGATTTACCAGGACTGTCTCTGCCAAATTAGGAGAGTATGTTCTCCACTTGCTTTCATGAGCTGGGCCAGCAGTGAAATACATGATACTAATAACCAGGATGGGGACTCACCAAAGAGTTGTTGTACCTCTGCAGCCCCTTTCTGTTGGAGCCCAACTTCCTCCGCTTGGCCTCTGTGTCGGCCATCGGGTGGGCAGGGGTCCTGGTGGTCTTGCACTTGGGTCACTTCCAGCAAGAGAGTCCTCAAAGCCGTGTACAAGGAGTCCGAGATGACGTTCCTGAGAAAAGGGACCAGGGTTAGGATTGGCTTGGCAAGAAACCCTGCAGCACTCAAATGTTACCCATGCTGCTCCATATAAATTTTGGTATAAATGATAGCCCTTAATGACCCCTAGATGAACTCTAATAGCCTGTCCACCATTGCCAGCAAGGCATGAGGACATGTACACACACCCCTGAGGGGCACCCACATTATCATATCTAGAGAGTCGCATAAGAGGATTATCATAGGATCAGGAAGAGCAAATATTTGCCTTGCCTGAGGCTCTTGCCCCCTCCTTGAGTCTGTTGTCCGAGCAGCTTAAGACCACTAAGACAATCAGATAGGGACATCCAGGTGAAAAGCAAGTAATTAAACACCTTTGTTCTCACCATCAAGCACCTTTGCCAGAAGCAAGATTTTGCCTATAAATACTCCCAGATTTGCCTGTTCACGGGGCCAGTCTGGATTTCAGGGGGAAGCTATGTCCCTTTGAATCCTGGCTCCCGGCCAGTCATTCCATGGCTGAGCCTCATGCCATCATCATCATATTCCATTTGGATTCCTGGAGGGAGTCTACATTCTGGTACGTATCACCCCAGTGATGCCTAAAATCCTATTCCATGCTAACCTATGCTTTTGCTGAGCCCTGTATGTGTGTGTGTGTGGTAGTGAATCGTATGTGTTTCCCCCCATTTAACTGGTTATTAATTCTAGAAGTCTGTCTCAGCTCCATTTATTGGGATCCCCTGGTGTGTTCCGTATACACAACGGGAGACAATTCTGCAAGGGCTGTCGTAGCAGGCCCTCCTCTTGCAATATTTGAGCTAACAACAATAATAAAAAATCCCCTACGGACCCTTGGCTACACAAAGACACAGAGAACAGCATCCTGCTGGTGACATACACAGGTGACATATGCCTCCTTTGGGCCAATGCAAAGGTGGGTATCCCTTTCCTCCCTCTGCACCAAAGCCCCCTGGACCTAGCATAGATTCAATGCAGCTCCCCTACACAAGAGATACTCCATGCCTTCTAAGAGTGGTGGGGGATTAGGGGATGGGGAATTGGAGAGGGGCCTGGTTATGTCCCCATAGCTAGATGTGAAATGAGTGCATCATAAATAAATAAATAAATAAATAATCTGCTGAAACCTCCAGAGTTCCCCAGTGCTTTTCCCCAGCATCAGCTCCTTTCCCAAGAAGGCTGCATCCGCACTATAGAAATAAAGCACTTTGAAACTGCTTTAACCGCTATGGAATCCTGGGATTTTACCTTTGGACACTTAGCCTTCT
>NW_024812572.1:2284-2596 GCF_019175285.1 Sceloporus undulatus
AAATCATCTGCTGAAACCTCCAGAGTTCCCCAGTGCTTTTCCCCAGCATCAGCTCCTTTCCCAAGAAGGCTGCATCCGCACTATAGAAATAAAGCACTTTGAAACTGCTTTAACCGCTATGGAATCCTGGGATTTTACCTTTGGACACTTAGCCTTCTCTGCCAGAGAGCTCTCATGCCACAACAAACTACAAATTCGAGTATTCCACAGGATGGAGCCAGGAGAGTTAACACACTTTAGAACTGGATTATTTCTGCAGTGCAGATACAACCTGAGTCGGTTTTAAAAGGGTAGAAGCACCCAAGTCTTGTT
>NW_024812573.1:0-2596 GCF_019175285.1 Sceloporus undulatus
CTAAATACATGTCTCAAGAGCATCAAAGATGCTCTGGAGGCATGACAGATTCACAATGAAATCCAAAGAGAAACAGCTTAGTTATTCTTGTGAAATCAGGTCCAGGTTGGCTCTATGCCTCATTGTAGGTCTTCCATGGGGACAGTTCCAAGGATGCTCAGTCTCTCCCATGTGAACTATGACTTTCTTCATCTCATGCGCATTCAGTGCTCTTCCAACCATCACCTGAGGAAGGAAAAACAATGTCATTACACTTCTTTACTCTTAAAAGGAACACCCCAAAAGCATCTGAGGAAGTAGACAGAAGTCTATGAAAGCTCATGCTGCCAAGTTCTTTCTTTCATTTAGTCTCAAAGGTGCTACATCCCTTTATTCAGTATCTAGAGACCACAGCATCTTTCTTTTAGGTGACTAATACACTTGAGAGCTTCTTCCGACCAAAACAAAGTCTTAGACACAAACATGAGAATCTCTGGGGAAACGCTTCCAAACTACCCTTCTATCTCCAAGGACTTACTCATTGTAGGCAGGAACATCTAAAGGTGGAGAAACTTACAAACGGTAGGAAGTGATACAGCTTTAGTTAAAATGTGGCCAACAAAGCCCTAACAGGAAGGGTATATTTGCACATTTCAACCTATTAGAAGATGCATGAATAGAGATCAGGGCTTCTTGGCTCCCTAATAATTGCAAGACATGTCCTCCTCACAACTCTGGATATCACAAAATGATTCTCCCCAACAAGGTTTGTGACCTCAAGAGAAATGAATCTTGGTCAATAGATTAACTGCTTTCACTCCTCAGAAAGATTGGCAGACCTTTGAAGATCTCCGAAGGCATATGGCCAGCGCCACAAATTGACAACTTCGATGGTCTTTGGTCCCAAAGGGACATCTCTCCCAGTAATGATAGAAGAGGAGCTTCTCCTGCTTTGACCTTAGACTATGCCACCATTAGTTTGCATTTGAAAATGTAGTTTGATTTATTGATTGGATATTAGAGTACAGTGGGCCCTTGATTTATCTTTGTATGTTTCTTTATCCTCTGTGTCATTTATCCTTCCACGATTTTTTCACATTGCCAATATACATTTCAAAAAGCATGCCATATAGAAAGTATACAGTCTATTCCTGAGGACCATGTAAAGCGAAGACGATACTCACAGACTTCCTACAGGCCCCAGAAGCAAACCTCTGCCTGACTCTGGAAGGCCTGCGCTTCACTCCTGGGCCATCGCTTCCCATGAAGATCAGTCTTCTATCTCTTGTGGACCAAAAGCCCAGGTTTTGCTCATTGGCAAAGAAACTAGCTTCGCTCTTTGGGTTACAGGAGCTGAAAGGTTTTACAACCATGGTTTAAAAACACTTTATCACAGTTAAGGGTTGGAGATAAATCTTAGTTTTTACAACCAGACATTTAAGTTTTGACATTTATATTAAACAACTAACCAGAGAAGAGTAGTGGACAGAGATGACTTTCCCCCTTTAATATCAGGCTCAAACGCCATGTATTTCTGAAAGCGTTTACAGTTTCATTAGTTACGTTGGGTAGTAAGTCTGAGAGGAAGAAGGCGGATGGATAGAAGGAATGTTGTATCTTTGATGTGACTAATATCCCAGTCTCACTCAAGTAAGAAAATGAATAGTAAATATTTCAGTGACAAAATCAAAACCATTTTTTTCTGAAGATTTCCAGGTTTTCTATCAAGATACTTTCATTTACGGCAGTTAAATTTAGATCCTGAGGCCTGAAAAAGTCCAAGAGACCAAAGAATACAGTCATTTCTGAAGTCAGGATCATTCTGGGAGAACCATTTCTCCTCCAAAGAACTTTATTACACTTCACAGTAAAACATATATACTGTTTCAATTAAAATGATTTAAAAGCAGATTGGAATAATATAAAAATACAGATCACAATAAATAAACACAACCTCACCGCAAAGTGTTTCCTTTTACATCGGTTTTACACAGAGGAAATCCCACAAGAGAAGGCTCTCCCCAAATGTCCTTCTGATGCTTCTAAGACTAAGAGAAAGCCACAGTCCTAAAACTGAGACCAAAGACCTTAAAACTTGGGCAGATTCATTCAGGGAGATAAGGTCTTTCAGCTAAAGCTTACTGGCTCTGTTCAATATTGATATCTGGTTGTCTGTGGGTTACATCCAGAGCAGCTACAAGGAAGATACACCAGACTGTAAGAAGCAACAAGGCTGATACCAATGGATGGACTTGACTTTCCGTGTGACCAACTATCCCTCTTCTCAGACCCTTTAGTCCCTTAGAAAACACTTACGAAATCAGCTTCTGTCCTTGAAGAACAGAGTGCTCTTGCAATCGCTCAAAGTGGTATTTCTCCTCAGACGCATGTTGATCGATTATGAAGAGGTCCGAGTTCAGCTTGGCTATTAGGAATCCTAAGTTAAACTGGCCAACGATATCCATTTTAGCAAACATCTCTTTACTGTACATGGGAGGAAAACAAAAAGGAGGTTATAAGACTCATAACACAAGTACTGAGGTCCTAAGATAAAGCTCCAACCAGCCACCGTCCCACTTTTTAATAAGCCTTTCATCCATGAACCCTCTCAGTATAT
>NW_024812574.1:0-2596 GCF_019175285.1 Sceloporus undulatus
GGAGATGCGCAGGTACGCCGCAAATCAAAAAGAAGCGGAAAAAAGCAGCACCTTTTTAAAGCCGCTTCTTCCCGCTTGAGGCGTGCGGGGGGCGTGTTCATGACGGCATTCAGGGAAAGCCCGTCTGAAGGCTCTACCTTCATGACGTCATGAGTACATCCCTTTTTGCCCGTCTGTAGCCCGCCCATGCAGTTTAACACCGCTTTAACTGCCATGGCTCAATTCTATGGAATTCTAAAATTTAGAGTTTGTTGTGGCACCAGAGCTCTCTGACAGAGAAGGCTAAATATCTCACAAAACTACACATGCCAGAATTCCATTCCATTGAGCAATGGCATTTAAAGCAGTGTCAAACAGCATTAAATCTGCAGTGAAAATGCAGCCCTAGTCAGTTTATTTTGGAGACACCATATTTCTGGTAAACACCACAGAGAATTGCCACAAGGAGTGTGCAAGCCTCCCTGTACACTGTAACTTGGTGTCTGGTCTTCCTATGGTCTGTGGCGGTGGCAGCTGAGACACCCATTTGAAAGAGCACTTTCAGTCTTTAGGAACAAGTCTTTATGCCCTGCTTTTCTTCCAAAGAATGTTTCATGCATGGCATTCCTTGCACTGTATTAGGCTGACAACATTTCTGTGAGGTAAATTAGATGAAAGATAACACTTCCAGTGCACCTTCCAGCTCACTGAGTGCATTCAGGAAAGGCATTGGTCCGCCTTATCTGTAGTGAATCCTGTTTCTGAGACAAGTCATATGCATTACCCTGTCCTTAAAGCAGGAGTGGGCAAAGTATGGCCTGACTCCCTGAACCTCCTTTTCTAGCCAGAATAATTGGGAAGGGGTGCATTTTTATTATCCCTGTGCCCCTCTAAAGGATCCCAAGGACAGAAAATTGGTCTCCAGTTTGCTTAAAGTGTATGCCAGTGTCTTAAAGAATGCTCCAGATGATATTGCATTTACTTTGCTCCACAGAATTCATTGAGAAGCCACTGAGAAGCAAGACACAGCACCACTCCTGTACTTCAGCCTTTTGGCTTGTGTTGCTTTCAGATATGTGAAAAGGAAATGGAATCAAAGGGCATGTCTACATGGGTTGTACGGGAGCTTCTGGCTTTGTAAATCAGCCTGCTGACTTTTTGCCAGATTTGGAGGCAAAGCTGTGGCCAGTCACTCCATACAGCTGGCTTTTGTATCCATGGATTCTGCATGCATACATGCAACCATCCATGGCTTTAAATTATTTGTCTGCTTTCCCCCACAAAAAATCCAAAAAAACAAGAGACAGCATTCTCCTGTTGTATATAGTGGGACTTGAGCATCCACAGATGTTGGTACCCATAGGTGGTCCTAGAATCAAACTTCAGTGAATACCAAGTGCCCACTGCAGAACATAATCATTTGTTTAAGAATTTGTGTTGTTGGATGATGAAGAAACTAGAATTGAAAGACTTTGATGAGAAGGGGAAAGCTCTTGAATTTAGCCAGTTACTTTAGAATCCTAGATTGGCTGCTTAGTTATGGAGACGTAACTAAATAACATCTCCTGTCCTGACCTCTTCCCCACATTCACCTTAAGAGCCAGCAGCCAAATCAAGCAAAAGTGGTCTATTCAGTTGGCAAGCAGAGTGCAAGGAGGATGGCATTTCCACCCCTCTCCCACCAGTAAGCAAGACTGCAACAAGGAATTGCAACAGGAGTTCTGCTTGGATGGTTGCAAGCTCAGTTGTTGGTAGAGATGGGATAGAGATATTGTCCCCCTTTTCAGCCAGATCATCAGCTGAATGGTCCTCCTCCACCCAATCCAGTGGGTGGCTTTTAAAGTAGACTGGGGTAGCCTGGCTGTTAATCCTATGAAGGATTAGAGAATATTATAGATCTGTAACTCTAGGTTTCACATCTGCCCAATTTTTTACATATTCCCTAAGCTCCCTTCCTACCACCAAGTAATTATGAATAGCACAACCTTGATACCTACAATGGGTTGGGGTGGTGGTGGAAAAGATATCATGCTTTGTCTTTGTCTACATTTGTCTTTGTCTACATTGATTGTCTACATTTGTCTTTGTCTACATTTAGGAGAACCTTGAGTTCGTGCTGAACTCTCTGCATCCTGTTTACACAAGGCAGGGACAAACCCAAATTGGATTGAGACTAACTTTATGAGCCTTGCACCCAATTCGAGGCTTCTTACCCCTAACCTGAATTTAAATAACTCACAATTTTCTGAGGGGTTTTGGCTGGTTTTCAGTTATAATGATGGCTGCCTTTTCAATTCTGGTCCCTCTAAGTTGCCCGGTGCTGCTGCAGGAGGCGTGAGTTGCTCTGAGGTCAGAATAAGATGCCCAACATCAATGTCACTGAGCACCACATTCTGACCCCAGCAGTGGTGCCAGGTGACAAATGGATATCCCATAGGAAAGCAGCTGCCCATTAGCACTGGAAAGAGAACCAAAAACCTGTAAGGTAGAGGGGCAATCAGGTTCAGAATATTCCAGGAGCAGCCCAGAGTATTATGGGAAGTGTAGACAAGCCCTTTGTCACCTATCTCGAGAACCATCAGTTAGCAGACATGAGCTTTGGAGAGACTTATTTGAA
>NW_024812575.1:0-2596 GCF_019175285.1 Sceloporus undulatus
AAACCTCTTCTCAGTATTCTTTGCCTAAGAAAACCCCATGAAATTCATGGAGTCACCATAAGTCAACAGGCAACTTGAAGGCATATATCCACATGCACAGCAATACATGGTAAATAAACCAGGAAAATATGTTACAAAAGTGTGGTGGTGCTTTGATTGTAAGAAGTCCTATTCTCTAAGAGAAGAAAATTATCTGGGCAGGCAGCCTGGTACACCATGTGAATTCTAGTTTGGCTGTAGTGTGCGGAAAACACATGTTGAATCATATTTCCTTATTAGATAAAATGTGGTGGGAGACAAGTTTTTCACTCTCTCTGAAAGGAGGGGAAATATTCTAATCAAAATATATAGACACCATTCAATAGAATAAGCCCCCAGCAATAGCATTTTTAGGATGCATAAATTATGTTGATTACATTTTTGGCAGAGAAGAAGAACTGTCAGCTGCTCAAAAGAAATGTTCCACCTCATGGGAACATTTTCCCCCTGTCTTTCTTCCATTTAAGTATTGTGAAAGTCCTTTCATTACACATCCCAGAATATTTCATTGGACATGAGGCATTTTTATTTCTTGAAATACACTAGAATTCCAATGAGAGCAGAAAATACCCCAGAAGTCACTCAATGCACTTTCATTTGTATAAAGATTAAGAAATACTTGTGATGTTTCCCCTAGACATATCATCACCATCAATAAAAGCATCAGTAAAAACAATTTACAGAGTTAAACCATTAAAATCATCACAAATTGATTGAAAAGGCCACATTGAAAAAAAGTAACTTCACATCCTTCCAGAAAGTAGTGAGTTGGGGAACTGATTATAATTCTGAGGGGAGGAAATTTTTACAATTTGGGTGCAACACAGGAGAAAGTCTTCATCCACCAGGCTTCACAGGTATTCATACTCACATCTCCTGAAGATTTTAACATCTCGCCAAGTTCATAAAAAGACAGGTTGTGCTTTAGATAGCCAAACAGAAAATTATCCCCCAATGTGTTTACAAATTTACATGTTTTGTAACTATGAAAGAGGATGCTCGTGTGCGCACACGACCAGCCAAAAATAGATTTTATCACACACCAAAGCATCCTCCAAAAGGCCCCATTCTGTCCCCCGGCACCAAGCCATCCTCGTTCAGTGCTGAGGGGCGCCATTTTCCTCAGTCAGAAAACTTCCAACCAGAAAATTTAACGCCCCTCAGCATTGAACGGGGACAGCCTGGTGTCGGGGGATGGAACGGGGCCTTTTGGAGGACACTTTGGCATGCAATAAAATCCTTTTTTGGCTGGTCACACGTGCACACAAGCATCCTCTTCCTGTACCCATAACAGGGGGAGGGGGGGACGGTGCGATAAAGTTCAAAGTCAACACATGAAATAGTACTGAATAAGTGTTACCATGTCCAGGACAGCCAGTGTGACATAGTGGTTTGAGTGTTGGACTAGGATTCTTGAGACCAGGGTTCAATTCCCAGCTCTGTCATGAAACCCACTGGGTGACCTTGGGTAAGTCACACCATCTCAGCTTCAGGGGAAGGCAATGGCAAACCTCCTCTGAACAATTCTTGCCAAGAAAATCCTGTGATAGGGTCGCCTTAGGGTCACCATAAGTTGGAAATGAATTGAAGGCAAACAACAACCAGTGTTACCATATCACTTGGAGGGCCAAACACAGGCTTTCTTTTGGTTTCCAAAGGAGGGAATCCATATGGCTTCTGATCAATGGACCTCCACTCTGATCTGTCATCAGCAAAGGGTCACATTGATCAGTGAAGGTCATGTTTGCACTTTGTTGACTATAAAGCAGTGAACATATATGAATGTAATATGAGTGTACCCTATATTGCAGAGTATTCAAAATAGCCTTTACTCACCTGATGCCTTCCATGAGGATGTCAGAAGTTGGAGTACAATGCATCTAGAGAGTACAAGGTAGGGGTAAGCCGATCCCTTCACAGATTTTATACAAAGCAGGAAGACTGAGGAAAACCTTGGGTGAGAAGGAGGAGGAAAAAGATGGTTTTTAGTTAAGTGTGTATGCATACAAGTTTACATTAATGCAACTCTGTAGTCTTTCTCCTCACCTTCCCACTAGGGCTCTCCGTTCTGGTAGTCAAGGCCTGCTGTCCCAGCCCAGGATTTCTTCTGCCCCATCCTGGATTCGCCCCTTTTCACTCTCTGCCCCTCACTCCTGGAACCTTCTTCCCCCGCAAACAAGAGCCATCACTTCTTTAACCAGCTTCAAAACGGAGTTGAAGACCATCCTGTTCAGAGAAGCATTCCCAGGCATTGCATAATTCTCGCTTGCCTCCCTGGATGAAGATTAACCATCCATTATGAAGCCAAGCCCTCCCTCCAGTCCACCTGCCTTGGTCCAGGCCTTGGAAATAGAGAGGAACTGCTGGACCTCATCTCCTTCCCCTCCACCACTCCCTTCTCCTTTTGTTTGGTGTCTTTTTAGATTGTAAGCCTGAGGGCAGGGAACCGTCTAATTTAAAAGACTGTATGTTCAGCGCTGTGTAAATTTACAGCGCTTTATAAATAAAGATTAATAATTATAAAATAATAATAATAAAATCTCACTCTTGAATAATC
>NW_024812576.1:0-2595 GCF_019175285.1 Sceloporus undulatus
GTACGGTTGGAGCGACCCTCAGGTCTCTTTGGTTAGGAGAGGGACAGGAAGGCGGGATAGATATTAAGCATCGATCTCGCCTTCCCTTGTAACGCTGGTCCACTCTCCTACCGCCATACCTCCCCTTGCCCCACACTACCTCAATAGGAGCCCCGTCCATGCAAAGAGAGTTACCCTCTACCTCCCCAGCCAAAACATTCCCCGAGTCCATATTCCCCCCATCCCCCTGTAGCACCATGGAAAGGGCAGAGAGAAGACACTTCAGTCATTCTCTGCCCCGTTCGGCACAGGAACAGCACCCCTGCCCTTAAACTGCCGCTGAAAATGCGCAACTGCGCAGCTGCGGAAATGCAGAGTCCAACTACCAGTCCGTGGGCGGCTCTCCCGGGACGGTGCGCAGATGCGCACCTCCGACAACCCGGGGAAGGCCGTCCAGCAGCAGTCGCGGCTCCAGCAGCGGTGTGCCCGGTAGAGAGCGGAGGGGGCACAGCCCCCTCCCAGCTGAGCAGCAGAGTCCGGTGGTGGTTTGAGGCTTTTACGTGCAAGCAGGCCTTAAGGGATGCCTCTCTCACAGGCACAGCCCCCTCCCAGCTGAGCAGCAGAGTCCGGTGGTGGTTTGAGGCTTTTACCTGGTTTTATTATGGGATTTTATCCTGTTATGAAATGTCTGTATGGTTTTAATTGTCTGTACACTGCTTTGATCTGTGGAAAAGCGGTATATAAATAAAATTTATTATTATTATTATTATTATTATTATTATTAAGCAAAACCAGAGTTTAACCGTACAAAAACAAATTGTGACTCATATGCTTTTTTCCCTGTAGTATTCCTATGGGAAGGAATTTGGAAGCTTTTGTTTTGATTTTTGATTAACTGTATCTTGCCATGTCTAAATTAAAATAAACTGTGTTTAACCTTAACTGTGACTGTTGGAAACATGCAGTCAAACCCTGGTTTATTAAGCAGGCTTGCTTCCACTAGCTATAGTTGAAATTAACCATAGTTTGGTGGAGGGAAGAAGGGATAGGATTATGAACTTGTTTATTTTCAGTTCGTTTTTTTTTTTTTTGGTTCATTGTGTTTACGTTTATATGTCAAAATTTGGATAAAGCTTATTTTACAAAAAAAAGATTAACCTTAGTTTATAGTTCAGAGAACACATTATACTGTGATTAATGGAAAATGGAAAAAAGAAGCTTCTAGTGTTCTTCTCATAGTTGTGCGAGAAATGGAGAGGGAAATGGACATCTAACACAGACGAGACTAAACATATTTTTAACCACTGAAAGTTGAGCTGTGTGGGTTTACAATTTGATATTCATTTGCTACTTTGATCTGATATTTAATATTGAATGACTGTTGATGAAGAGTGTTCTTCAAGATGTTCTTCAGGTTGTATTTCAGCAAGATGGTCGGTTTGGTGTTTTTCTTTAGCTTTATTCTAATTTTTTATATTAGCAGTTCATGGTCTGTGCCACAGTCTGCTCCTGGTCTTGTTTTTGCAGAGAGAATGGAGCTTCTCAGTTTTCTGCTTCCTTTTATGTAGTGATTGATTTGATTTTTGTGTTGGCTATCAGGTGTTGTCCATGTTTACAGTTACTTCTTGGGTTGCTTGAAGAAGGTGTTTATGATGATGAACAAACTGTTGGCCTCACAAAGTTTAGTCAAGTCATTCTCCTGCTTTATTTCTTGATCCTAAACCATATTTTCTTACAGTCTTTGGTTCTGCGCTACTTTTGCATTGCAATTGCTTATGATTAGCAAGAAGACCTGTTTGGTATTTGGACAGTTTCCTCCTCTTCTCCAGCACAGAATCTTGCAATTTCTTCTTCTTGCTTTGTAGTTGGAGCATGAACTTGAATTAAAGTTATATTTATTAGTTTTCCTTGAAGTCTTACATAATTTGGTCAGACTTTGCCTTAGAAGTATATCCGTTGACTGCTTTTGTTACATCTTCTGGCCTGGGAGGGAGTGACAGGCCCAACGCCATTGGGCCTGAAGAGGAAGAGCCCTCCCCTCCCTCCTTCCAACTGTCATCTTCTGGCCTTAGAGGGAGTGAAAGGACAGGTCCAACTCCATCGGGCCCGGCCTCGATTAAGAAAAAGAGCCCTCCCACCAATCCATCTGCCTGGATCCAGGCCTCAGAGGGAGAGAAGAATGCTGGACCTGATCCCCCCCTCACCATTCCCTTCTCCTTTTGTGTCGTGTCTTTTTAGATTGTAAGCCTGAGGGCAGGGAACTGTCTATTATCCCCTCTGTTGTAAGCCGCCCAGATTCCCAGTGGTTGGGCGGCACATACATAAATCCTATTGTTGTTGTTGTTGTTGTTGTTGTTGTTGTTGTTGTTGTTATTTCTTCACTGTTAATGCTACTCCATTTCTTCTTAGATTTCCATTTCCTGAGTAAAAAACAGTGTGTAAAAATCATGACTCAGAATGTCCCATTCCTGTTCATTTTAGCTTGTTCAAGTATTGCAATGTTCATACATTCCATTTCATAGAATCATAGAGTCATAGAGTTGGAAGAGACCGCAAGGGCCATCCAGTCCAACCCCCTGCCATGCAGGAAATCTAAATCAAAGCATTCCCGACAGA
>NW_024812577.1:0-2595 GCF_019175285.1 Sceloporus undulatus
GCCTTTGGCCTATCAGGAGGAGGTGGGCAAGGGGGAGCAAGCGGTGGACAAGGGGGGAAATTATCTATAGAAGCTTCAGAAACATGCATTTATATTAACATTTTAAAAAAAATCAGCAATTTTTTTCACAGTGTCCTCCCATTTGAAAATTTTGTCCTACATTTGTCCCGGTTTATTTATTTATTTAATTTAAAAATTAATTATTTTTTTTTTTGGCGCCCCCCCCCCCCCCCCAGTTGTCTGAGGGACAGCAACCCGGCCCCCGGCTCAAAAAGGTTGCCTACCCCTGTCATAGATGATACGAGACTTATTCTTCACTGACCTGGCATTACATAAGAGCAGAGAAAGGTTCAGTAGATGGTTAGGCATGCTCTTCAGATCTTTTGGGGTAGCAGAGTGAATGGAAGGCGGGATAGATATCAGACAGTTATGCAGGATCCCTGCTGTAACTTCTTGTCACCCTGTGACTCACTGGTAGGAGGGTACTGGATTTGTCAACCTTCAGCAACCCACTCACCAGTACCACAGAACTCCTTCACTCAGTATGTCCACCTGTCTATTAAGGTGGGTTTTAAGGGTATTTGCAATTGTGGTAATGGTGCCATGATCATAAACATGAATACAAAACAATTATGAGGCTGTAAGCCCAGTTTTTGACATTATAACAGCTTAACAGAATGCCAGCAATTATATTTAAAGGTCTTACCACAGATTTAATAATGAAATCTACTGAAATGCTAAACTTAGGCCTGATACAGGCAGGCAGAAAGGAGACGCCACCCCTTTCTGTCTCACACGGAGGTTGCAGCAACCAAATGCTGTGGCCTCCAGGAGCCCTAAAAAGAACCCGCTCTTGGCGGGTTCTTTATAGAATACAGTACAAGCATGGCACTATTGGCGTCCTCGCACACATTGATGACGTCCATGCAATGCAGCCCCATTTGGACACTGCGCCACTTGTACATCATCATGGTGGCCCCCATGTAGATGGGGGCACGCCATTATGGTGCTGTAGGGCTCAGGATTGTGTGGTCGCTCCACTCTCCCGAGCCCTAATTTTGGCCCCAGGATGGTGCTTTTTGCCTGTTTGTATTGGGCCTTACTTTGCTCTTTCTGTCTGTCTGCCTGTCCTCTCACAGTATGGCTGCCTCAAGCAATTGAATGGTACAATTTCATTAACTATAATATTCCAGTAAGAACAACTCTTTAAAACAGCAGTATAAAGCAATTCCACTGGCTGTGCTACTGTGGGATTCTGGGAATCTTAGTCCAAACCAGTAACTTTTCAAGCTCTGATTACAGCATTGCTTGGCAGCCTGCTAAATTTGTTCATGTCATCTACATCTGCAAACCCAATGAAGTGAATAGGCTTTGCCAGGTCAAAATTATAGAAGCTTAATAAAGAAGTAAACCTTTGTAAGGTTTTCCCCCAAGGTTAATGTCACTCTGATGTAACTCAGACTGCAGCAGAGAAGAGCAGGGTGTGTGCCCCCTCTTCTGCACACCTGTTCAAACAATTAGATTGCACTGATCTCACCTGTTTGCTGGCATTTGTTCCTGCTCTGGATTTGCTGATGCACCAGTAGTTGCTAACATCCATCATCATCCACTTCTTATATAGAGCTTGATGTGTTTTGTGTAAAGAACTATAATGATCCAATTTAGTGCTAATCTTGGTCTCTTCATTTCATACTGGTATTTAAGCTCTCAGTCCAGCTGTTTTTCAGCATCCTTTCGAAAGTCTGCAGATGACTCACTTTTCATTTAAGTTGGAAAAAGAAGGACTCATATGCCACATTGCCTGCTGTAAAAGCTTTTGACAAAAACACTTCTGCAGAATAATAAAAAAGATTTAGAGTCACACTAATAGCTGCACGTGGGCATGGAATGGGTTTTACGCCTCCCTGGTTTGAGGTGACTTACTCTATATTTGGTGAGCACCTGTGTTCAGTCTGCACATTTAGCAGTTTTAAAGCCATTTGCCATTGACATACTTCTGTTTAGGGACCTGCATTAGTCTTAACCTGAAGGCATTGGCCCCATCAGATCTGAGAGGCATCAATTGGTACAACTCTTTCTGGTTGTTAAACATGGCTAACTTTTTGAGAATTTTTGGAAGCCTTGTTGATTGGTTAAACATTTCTCTCTAGTCCCAGAATATGACCTTACACACACTCAGGGTGAGTGCAAGAACAACTTTGTGGAATTAGACCAAATGCCCAGCTTGTCCAAAGAGATGCCCATGGAAAGCCCACAAGCAAGACTTGAGCCCCTGACAGTAAGAGTTGTTCGATAGTGGAACCCACTCACTCAGAGAGTGGTGAAGTCGCCTTCTTTGCCAGAGGCTGGAAGGCCATTTGTCAGGGGTGCTTTGATTGCGAGTGTCTGCTTGATAGGAGTTTGGACTGGATGGTCCTTGTAGTCTCTTCCAACTCCATGATTCTATGATATCTAACATTAATTTGCCTTTTTCATAACACCTGAAGTCTCCACCACAGATCCAAGGACTCTTTCCCAGTCTGTCTATGCCCAAACTAACCTCCCTGAGAGCTCATAGCTTCCATGTCAGTGGGGCACTGAATCCACTCCAAGTTT
>NW_024812578.1:0-2595 GCF_019175285.1 Sceloporus undulatus
TTGAAGGTGCACAACAACAACATAGTCAGCACTCCATACTATGGTGTGGATATTTTATTTGCCCTTTGCAGGCAGGGCCTATGCTTTGAACATGCCAAAAAGGCTGAGGGTCAATGAAATAATGAGGTGTGGTGAAATAAAGAATTCCTTGGCAACAAGGAACTGGTTATTTTGTGATGGGGGCATAGGCAGGAGTGGTAGGAGCCCTGGTGGTGCAGTGGTTAAATGCCTGTACTGCAGCCATTCACTCAAAACCATAAGGTTGCGAGTTCAAGACCAGCAAAAGGGCTCAAGCTTGACTTAGGCTTGCATCCTTCCAAGGTCACTAAGATTGTTGGGGGCAAATTGGCTTACAGTTGTAAACTGCTTAGACACTGCTTAGGTGGTATGAAGCGTTATATAAATGAAGCTTGTTTGTTTGTTTGGTAGTATAGCAGGGGTGGACGCTGCTCCTCCCCACAGATAAAGTTTAAACAGTTTGCAGATATATCTATTTATCTTTCTAACCTATCTGTTCATCAATTCATACTTCCTTTATGATTCCTGTTACACAGACATTTTAAAAGCCAAAGAAGGGACAGGGAGAATGTTTCCTTAAAGCGGTAGAGTCATAAAAAATTGGCATGCCAGGAGCTATTTAAACTGAAAGTTAGAATGAATTAAGAACGACTCTATACATTTTGATGGGATATCATTAAAGCAAATTAATGAATACTTTATGCACAATCTAGCTGGTTAGATAAGGTGCATAGAATTCTTTTCTGAACTGAAAACATTATGCTTAATTTAGTTTCTTTGAATGCTAACATGACAAATATACCCACTCTTTTCTCCATGTTACCATTCCTTTAAACATTGTTCCCCTCTTTAAAAGATTTCCAGTCTCTAGAAAGAAACTGACATTTAGTCAAACAAAAGGACATATTTCCTTGTAGTACTACAGGAGTAATGATCTGCTGAATTTATTGCCACTATAAAGAGAATACATTTTTTTCTTAGGGAAAATCATCTTAAACAGAACTAGGCTTAAAAATGTGAATTTGCATAATAGTTATGGCTCAATACAATTTAGACTCTAATGAAACACAATGAAATATATTAATACATTGTTCCATGTTTTAGAATGGAGAGAAAGCCAAAAGAAATATGGTTCAATGAGTAATCCAAGCAGCAATATTTAATTAAATTACACTTCTTCCTTTTGTTCACATTTAAATGATTTAACTTGTCAGACCTAATGTAATTGGCAGCCATGCTTTGGGTAGGCAATGTAGTGCCCTTCAGGTGCCCTACATAAGCTCCAGCCAACATGGCCAATGATCAGGGATTATGAGTGACAGGAAAGTCATGAGCAGATTTGTCAGATCTGTGGCAGTGAATCCGTTAACCATTACTGTCTGCAAAGCACCTATTCATCAACCCCTATCCTACAGTGGAACCATGCTTGTTAAGAAGGTTTGCAAGATGCCTATCTGCACTGAGAGAATAAGCTTTTCTGAAACAAGTAGTAGAGGACAATTTAGTTCATGTGGTAGGGAAACAGTTTCCCAATGCTCTGCTCATCAGGAAGACAGTTTTTTCTTCTTTCTTTCTTTCTTTCTTTCTTTCCTTCTTTCTTTTCTTTTTTCTTTTTTGTCTAGCAGAGCTTGTATAGAAACTAGCACATTTACCAAAGCCCAGAAGAGAACAGTGTGGCTTCAATTTATTAATCTATGGTACTCAGTAGAGCAAAGGAGATGAGCTTTTCCAGCAATGGAGCATTCTTGAAAAAGGAGGCTAAATAACAACATTTTGGAGAGGAAAGGAGAATTGCTTGTAATTTACTGCCTGGCTTTTGCAAAGACAGATAGGGGAAGTGTGTGCGCGAGAGAGTAGGACAGGAAGAGAGAGGAAGAAAATGACAGAGGGAAAACTATACCATCTCTTCTGCATCCTGTCGCAAAAACAGTATTTTCCTTAGGAAAAGAAGAATATCAAGGGTCCATAGGGTTAAGGTAAATCCAGGACAGAAAAAAGAGGAGGTCAAAAGAAAAGCTTTCCCCCTTTTTATTGGAGACACTGCATTGGAAGTAGGGGTGCAGGAAAAGAACACTCACAGCCAGGAGATCTGAGAAAGACCTCTCACAGAATCAGTTGGTATTCAAAGCCATAAGAAAGAGCACCCCTTTAGGAACTTAAAAAAATTCATTAGACAGAGTACAGTGTGCCTGCGCCATAAACAAGTGCACCATGTGCAGCTTTCAGCTTACGCTGAAGCCGCACCACATAAAAAAGAATAGTGCATGCTCCTGTGGCACGCACACCATGCTGCACTGCATGAACGTGTCCCATTGTTGTCAATGGGGCTCGAGCATATGCAGTTTTTGCCTTATGCGAGGGGGTCTGTAACGGATCCTGCACATAAGGGAAGGGCCCACTGTATCTGTCACTAAAACTCACAAAAGACACACATGTGACTGAGAAATTTTGAGTAGAACTCTGTGGATTCAGAAATTTTTGGGAGAACTCCATGGAGTCACTCATTTCAGAGATCTAAGGCTAGGTTGACAAAAATCTCACAAAAGAATGGGATGGTCCTGGAAGAACAATTTCCAG
>NW_024812579.1:0-2595 GCF_019175285.1 Sceloporus undulatus
GGCAGCCAGGCTGGTCACTGGAACTTCCAGGGCCAGCCATATTACACCGGTGCTTAAAGATCTGCACTGGCTGCCTATTCGCTTCCGGGCACAATATAAGGTGTTGGTAATGACCTATAAAGCCCTAAATGGCTTGGGCCCAGGATACCTGAAGGACCGCCTCTCCCCATATATTCCGTCCCGCACCCTCAGAACATCTGGGCAGCAACTCCTTAGGGTGCCTAGGGCTAGGCTGTCCTCCACTACGAGGAGGACATTCTCCATCGCCGCCCCGGCCCTTTGGAACACGCTGCCCACAGAGCTCCGCTCGATTACCTCCCTGGCCCAATTTAGAAAGGATTTGAAAACCTTTCTCTTCCATCGTGCATTCCCCGACTAAAAGTCCAGTGGGCCTCCCTACCTCTTCTGTGGCAAAGAGGATGGGCTATGGGGGTTTTATATTGTTGTTGTTTTATTGCACTTGTATTGTATTTTTATTGTATGGTTGCACTTTGTATTATATCATGTTATAAACCGCCCTGATCTGCGGAAGGGCGGTATAAAAATAAAACTTTTATTATTTATTATTATTATTATTATATTTTCCCACAGTATTATATTATTTTGACACAATCAAGATTGACATACGTTCAATCTATACCACCAGCCCCCCAAAAAATATTGATCTGTACTAGTTGTAAATGATAGATATATGTCTCTTACAATGAGATTTGAATTTTCTGTATATACATGAAATTATTCCAAACCTGATTTAATCTATTTCCCTATAGCATGTGTTATACCACATGCGTTTCTCTATCTTCTTTTCAATTTATTCTCAATTGTATCCTTATATATGTTTGTATCTATTCTGCTAAGTCTTACCTACTCTTTGTCTTCAGCTCCTTCCTTTTTTACTTTTCTTAAATGGTCTTTATATCTATATTTCTTACTATTATGGTAATACTGTGATAACTGAGATGTGCAAAACTGGGGAAGCAACTTTGTGCAGGAAAAGCTGGGGAAATTGATCTCTCCGAGACTTCCTCCCCTTTTCCCCCATGTAAAATATTTGAGCCCCAAGTAGAACCCAAACATTTGGAAAGCCATCCAAGAATTCAACCCCAACTCACAAGACCTTTAGTAAGGACAAAACCCTCAGGACAGACTCCTTTCCCACTGCCCAGACCTCATGAAATATTGGGGCACCTCCAGAAATGTATCCGTCACCAAATGGGTGCCATAGATGTACACCAGACTGCTACTTTCTCCCCCCACTATCTACCATGGATTAGGGATAAGCATCAGCTTAGCCTCTAATATCCACTAGGCTTGCTAAAAGGGCCCCACTCCCTGTTGCAAATCTCCCAGGAATAACTGGTTGTTCACTTTGGGCAGGCGGTCTACATCTACTCTATAGAGCTCAGACCTTCAGAATATAATTTGAGGGCATTAAAAATATAGCTGAACCCCTTAGCTATGACGTGACAGTTTGGTAACTACTTCACCAGCTGCCATAGATTATGTAACAACCACTACTACTGCCTCACTAGCTGTCACCTCTTATGTGTTTAAATATCTTAAACCCCTTTATACTATGTGACACCATGGCAACAAATAATGTGTGGAAACCCTCAAATTCAGATCTCTCACAAAGCATTCACACACTAGAACTCTCATCAGCTGCCAGCACTCTGGGTTTTTAAAATTCCAACAGCTTGGCACCAATTATCGATAACTACACACCCTCTATCTAAAGTGTCCTAAATAATAAAAGGTATTTTCCTTTAGTAGTCTTTTAATTATGTTTGGTAGTGTGTGTGATGTTATCTGTAAGCACACTTCAGGCAACGACTTGTTAAAACAAAGGAATACATTTTTACAAGCAAGACTGAATACAGTATCTTTCTTGTAGGATGTTTCAAGCTTGATACAATGTATACATTGTTTCAGTAGTTACAAAATTTAACAGTTTCTTTCACTTGACTTTATAAGTGTTCCCTTATAATCTTTGGCGGGATACACACCGCCATTTAGTACGTATAGGATACGTACTAGGGTTAGGAAGGGGCGGTGCTTCCGCACCCCCCTAACCCTATTACGTATCCTATACGTACAAGATGGTGGCGCCCCTTCTACATGGGCGCCGCCATCTTTACGTACTGGACGCACAGCGTCCAGACGTGTCACGGCGCCTATGACGTCGCGAGTCCGCACCAGGCGCCTCGCGACGTCATAGATGCGCCGCAGAAAGAAGCTCCGAAATGGAGCTTCTTTTTTGCTTCGTGCGGGAGTCGCGCGGTTTGGCTGCTGCGGCTCCCGCACGGAGCAAATGGCGGCGGCGGGGGAGCGCCGCAAAGTGGTGGTTTGTACCCCGCCTTAGTTCCCACAGAACCTTTATCTAGCCACTGTATCTCTTAACCCTTTTGATTATCTGTTTTACCAACAGCCACTTTAACTGAACTTCCTCATTTTTTTGTGGGTTTTTCGGGCTATGTGGCCATGTTCTAGCAGAGTTTCTTTCTGACATTTCACCAGCATCTGTGGCTGGCATCGATGCTGGCGAAACGTCAGAAAGAAACTCTGCTAGAACATGGCCACATAGCCCAAAAAACC
>NW_024812580.1:0-2595 GCF_019175285.1 Sceloporus undulatus
CTTAATTTGGTGTTACTCCATCGTCTAAGTTTAAATGTGATGCTTTTTTTGTATTGCTATAACATTGTTCAATTTATATATCCCAGTAAGGCTCTTTGTGAGGTTTTTCTCAGTTTGCACAAAAACAAAACAAATATTGTCTGATAGTCACATAGGTTGATAGACGCAGAGAAGTATTGTACTTTATTTTGTCAAACCACAAACAAATGAGCTTTAATGGCCACCTAACAAGCACATTGGTGAACCTGTCTTTATGAGTGGTTATGAGATTATAGTGGAGTATTTCAGTAATTATTCTGTATCACATTCAGAGCCTTTTGGGTCCCTGAAAAAATGAATTAAAGCCTTGAATGTAAGCCTTGATCTAACAAGGAATGAGATCAACCCCTTTCCTCATATGGAGAAATGGCAGAGTTGCCTTTTAACAAATGTGATTTATTTGGGTTACATGCCCAGCAGTTTGTACCATATTCCCCTCTGCAGTTTCCCCCCATAATAGAAGCAAAAGATTCAGTAGTATTTCACCTGCATTATTACCTCCAAGAAAAGATATGCAAGAGAGTTTGAACTGTATTTCCCAAGATCATTAGTTTGAGGAGTGACTCCAAAATTAATTTTTTTAATTAACTGCCTGACTTCTTCTTCTTCTTCTGCTTCTGCTTCTTCTTGGTTCTTTCTCAGGTGGCTAATCCATATGTGTCCTCAGGGCACACAGGTGTTGTTTTATGAATGTAAATTGTGACTCGGTGGAGCATTCAAAGAGAAAAAGCTCTCATTAGAAAAATGCACATTGCCTGACATGCAGCCATAATTACCACTCTTTGAAGGAGGTCACTGTTTTCATATATGTGTTTAGGAATAGTACACAGAACAGAGCTAAAGATAGGCGAGGTGTGCTAAAACCATAGAATGGCAGGCAGTAGTGACAGTGTGCTGTAAATCAGTGCTTCTTAAAGTACCTGATATGGCAGACTGGCAATCCCCATTGCTCCCTGTACTAGGGACCAGCATTCTATTTATGCCCTTTGGCCACAGTTTTTTTTCTTTCTTTCCTAGAAAGTTGAGGCAGACTGACAGCCTATAGCCTATGGATTTGGATCAGTACCCGAATAGCATTGTTTTAAATCCTCCTCCCCCATCATCTTTATTTATAATATCATTCTTTCCTGCAAAATTAGGACTCAAGGTGGCTAAGTTTGCACACGTGCAGCCAAAGAGATAGGATCAGTTCAACACCATTTTCTGTCACAGGCAAAGGATTAAATAGTATTCTTTCTCCCCTCCCCACCTTTAGCATATCAGCTAAACTTCAACAGTTACAGTGGGATAATTTTCTTCTGCATAAGAGGGCAGCAGGTCATACTGTCCCATACAGTGTGGCCCTTTAACAAGTCACCATTGCTTCCTTCCCCATCCCAGTGCTGTGATTGAGGCAGTTTTCTCACTTTGCCTTATGACAAGATCAGTCCTATCCATAGAAAAATATTTACAGTGTGGCTTCTCCTCTTGAGCTACATTCCTAAAAATCCACCTAGATTTGTTTTTTTTTTAAATGAAGGGAAATCACTCAGCCATTTGCAATGATTATTTCAGTGTTTGCATTGGCTGAATCAGAGTGGCCAGCATTCTCTAGTCAGCCCTGATGCTAAATCAGCATGCCTCAAACTTTCTAGCACGAAAGTTCAGAACTGAAAGGCAAGCCTAAAGGATCCCAGTGAACTGGTATAAAATTAGAGTTGGAAAGGGCCCATTAGGCCATCAGGTCAACCCCCTGATCAATGCAGGATGTCCAGCTACAGCATTCCCAGCAGGTACCTGTCCTGCCTCTTTTCAAAGGTATCAAAATTTACACTTCTGTATCTCAAAATCATTAGATCCAGTTATACTCTCTGAGGAAACAAAGAATACTCCCAAATCCTCCTCTTTATGGCAGTCCTTGAGGTATTTAAAGAATGCAACTATGTCACTCTTCAGTCTTCTCTTCACCAAAATAAACATGTCCAGCTCATTCACCCTCTCCAAATATATTTTGTTCCAAATAACTCTTATTATCCTTGTTTCCTTTCTCTGAACTCTTTCCGACCTGTTTATAGCCTTCTATTTGGCAAAAGCCACACCATCTGTGGTTCACCCCCCCCACTTGGCAAAATGGCCACATAACAGTCTGGACATTGTTGATGACACAACAGGAGGGAAAGGTAGGACTTCATTATCTTCCCATCCTCCACAGGTGTGGTACAAATGGTGGCAGAATGCAACTGAAGGGGAAAATTTGGGTCAGCAAGTTTTGACTGTGCAAATGGATACCCAAACTTAGTGACATAATGAAATACTGCAATTTGGCCTGAGACTGTACCTTGAAAACAGTTCAGGAAGGTTTATTTAGAAGAATGACATCCTGTAGTAGAGTTAGGCACTTGATCTGTAACATACCACCTGATCATCTGATTCTCTCCCTGTCCATATATAAGCTGGAGTGCTTGAATGAAAAACAAGAGAGCCTAAGGAGCTTATCACATGCACAAAAAAGCCATTTTACCATCCATCCATCAACCTTTATTAGGCATCTCAATAGACAATATACAACAAACAATA
>NW_024812581.1:0-2595 GCF_019175285.1 Sceloporus undulatus
GAAGTGCCTTGTATCAACTTTATCCAGATTCATTTTTTAAACCCCAATAAACCCAGCCCCTTCCCATTTGTAACATCATAGCGGTAGAATTCAAAGACATAGCTGTGCTAGTCTGGAAAATCAGTATGCAAAGGGATCCCTTTGAGGCTAACTGAAAGAAAGAAGCTGGTAGCAAGAGCTTTCGCAGACTCAAACCTACTTCCTCAGATGCGCATAAACACTTCATTGAATGAATGCACCTGAGGAAGTAGTTTCAAGCCTCCAAAAGCTCATGTTACCATCCAGTGCTGTCACTGTGTGTGTGTTTGTGGACCAGGCAACAGCCTAAAGGGAGGGTGTGTGTGACACCACTGCTCCTCAAACAGCTACATTTTGGCAGAAACAGGCTGTGGCATTCTTCTGCTTCCCTTTACAATGAATGCTTTAAGGCAGGGGTAGGCAACCTTTTTGAGCCGGGGGCCAGGTTGCTATCCCTCAGGCGACTGGGGGATGGAGATTCCACCCTCCATGGGCGGGGCTGCATGCCGAGGGTGGAGCTTCCACCCTCTGGGAGCCAGGCCTCCCCATTTTTGCCAGCCCCTCACGAGGTCCCAGGCCCCATCAGCGGCCGGCAAAAAAGCCAGTGGGGGCCGCCAGCGCTGGAGGCCTCCGCCTCTTTGCCGGGCCCTAACGGGCCCCAAGCCCCATCAGAGGACGGCAAAAAAGCCGGTGGGCGCTGCCAGTGCTGGAGGAATCCCCCTCTGCTGGTCTTTTTCCCGTCGCTGGGGCCCTCCAAGAGGGCTCCGGCGGTGGCAGCGGGCCTCTGGGAGGCCCTTTTGCCGTTGCCAGGGTTCTTTCGGAGGGCCCCAGTAAAGGCAACCAGCCTCCCAGAGGCCCCCTGTCACCGCTGGAGCTCTCCTGGAGGACCCCAGCGATGGCACCAGGCCTCCCAGAGGCCTGCTGCCACTCGACAGCGGGCCTCCTAAAGGCCCGATGCCGCCGTCGGAGTCCTCCTGGAGGACCCTGGCAATGGCATCGGGCCTTCTACAGGCCCCCCACCGCCGTCAGAGCCCTGTTCGAGGGCTCCGGCGGCCGCAGTGGGCCTCCTGGAGGCCGAAGTCTTGTGCGACCTTTTCTGTGGTCACATGAGACTTCGCCTCTGGGCGCTGGCATTTTTTCGCCCAAAATGACAGGGAAGGTCGCGCGAGACTTTGCCGCCATTTTGTACAAAAAATGGCGGCGCCCAGAGCAGAAAAATTCTGCGACTGTTGCTGGCGGCGGCCACTCCGACAGCCTCCGCGGGCCAGATCCAGCCCGTGGGCCGGAGGTTGCCAACCCCTGCTTTAAGAGATGGTGGGAGTGGGGAGGGAAGCTCAATGTGAGGAGAAAGGAGTGGCCCCAGAATTATTTTTTTCTTTAAATTAACATTTCAGTTTTCAAACTTTTAATTTCTTTAAAGAAAAAAAATGAATTTTTTTAACTCTTTAATCAAATGTTTTTTAATGACACATTTTAACCCAATGTTTAGGTAGTGCATTAGGATATTGTAATCTGAACGCATTTAGGTTTTGTCTGAGGATATAGTGATTTGACTGCATTTAGGATATACTAAGAAGCAGAGCCCTCCCTCCAGTCCATCTGCCTTGGTCCAGGCCTCAGAGGGAGAGGAGAGCTGCTGGATCTGATCCCCTTCTTTCTTCCCCACCGCCATTCCCTTCTCCTTTTGGGTCCTGTCTTTTTAGAATATAAGCCTGAGGGAAAGGAACCACCTCATTAAAAAGGAATAATCATTGTCAGCCGCTCTGAGCCTTTAGGGATGACTTTAAATATCGTAAATAAATAAAGTGATTTGAACGCATTTAGGTTGTGCATTAGGATGTTGTGAACGCATTTAGGTTGTGCGCTAGGATGCTGTGATTTGAACGCATTTACGTTGCGCATTAGGGTATTGTTGGCATAATTTTTTTCAATTTTACTAGTTTTTATATACACTCCCTCTCCTCAGGCTTACAATCTAAGTTTTCTCATAACTATTAGCGTTACATCCAGAGGTGTGTGTGTATGGAGATTGTGATTTAGGAATAACATTAGCACCAGAAAAAAACCCATTTCCAAGAGATTCTGTGTGTTGTGAAATGGGGGGAGGCAGAGGAGGTGGTCAATGGAGGGAGAGGGTGTGGATACAAAGCGTGTCTAATGCACAGATTAGGAAGAAAGGTGTCTAGTGCATGGATATTATTACACTGGAGAGGCATACAAGACAAGCCCTTTGTAAGAATGGCTTAGCAAATGAGGTTGTAGTAGTTATACCAACTCTAACAGAAGGTATGTGGAAACTAGAAACGTAGGAAGCCATTTTTAGTCAGGTGTGTGATGTGTAGATAAACTGTATTGTTCTCTATGTGTTACATGTAACAAGATCCCAATGGAGGGAGGGGTGTGTGACGTCATCCTGCGTGACGTCACTGCTGCCAGCTGTTAGCGCTTCTGAAGGCATCCCTTAAGGAGCCCTAGGATGAAAGGCAGTTCCCTTGTCTTCCACTTGAGGCGCTGCCTCTCACCGCGCAGCCACGCCTGGCAGGTCGCGACGCCCAGGAGGACGCGGTTTCTCTCCTC
>NW_024812582.1:0-2595 GCF_019175285.1 Sceloporus undulatus
TGTGTGTGTGTGTGTGTGTGTCTGCATGTGTGTGTGTATGTTTATATGTGTGTGTGTATATATATATTGAAGTCTGAAGAATAGCCAAGAAAATCCGACAAGAAAGAGGGCAAGGTAGGGCCTGAGGAAGAGGAAGAAGGAGAAGAAGGCTTAGAGGAAGGGCCTGAGGAGGAAGAAGAAGTCTTAGAGGAAGGGCTTGAGGAGGAGGAGGAGGAAGAAGTCTTAAAGGGCTTGAGGAGGAGGAGGAGGAGGAAGAAGTCTTAAAGGGCTTGAGGAGGAGGAGGAGGAGGAGGAAGAAGTCTTAGAGGAAGGGCCTGAGGAAGAGGAGGAGGAGGAAGTCTTAGAGGAAGGGCCTGAGAAGGAAGAGGAGGAGGAGGAAGAGGAAGAAGAGGAAGGGCCTCAGGAAGAGAAAGAGGAGGAGGAAGGTTGAAAGGAAGAAGGAGAAGAAGAAACAACTCCTGGGCAGAATACTTTTTGGTTGTTGATTATTATTATTATTATTACTGTATTATTAAATTTCATTTATTTGTTTATAAAGACTTATTTATAAGGATAATCAGGGAGTTTCTATATCATCACATTAGGAAAACATTTAGATGTTGTTAAGGTCTGGAAATGCTGTTTGGGGTCCCTTCCAACTTTCCAGCCCTTTCAGCCTCCATTTTTGGTTCCCTGAAGGCCTCAAACTGCCAAGTGATCAGGCAGAGGTGGCCATTTTGTGTTCTGGGGGCCATTTTGTGTTCTGGGGGCCATTTTGTGTTCTGGGGGCCATTTTGTGTTCTTGTGGCCATTTTGTGCTGCTTGTGACTGTGGGGAATAATGTTCCAGAACCTTCTCTGAGGCTTCAGTTGAACAGAGTCCTCTCTTTCTCTCCTGAGGCTCCAGAGTCAGAAGGAGGCCAGGCTCCTTGGGCCAAAAGAAAGGAAGTGTGTCTCTTTGTGTGTCTTTTGTGTCTTTTTTCTGAGAGGGTTTTCTTATTACAAAGCTCTGCTCCATCTGGGGAACATGGGTTTTATTGTATTGTATGGATACTTTTTGGATGGGAGTGTTATGAAGGGTTTGGGATATAATGAAAGATGTTTCTATTGTATTGTATGCATATTTTTATTGTAAGCTGCTAAAAGGTGGCCATTCTTGTGTAGTAATTATCTTGTGATTGACTCCCACAACAGCCTTGTAAGGTAGGCTTCATAGGCTCCTAGGGCTGGAAGGGAGCCCCAAGGGCCATCTATACAGCCCCATTCTGCCCTCCAAGTCCTCCGAAGAGATGGCCATCCAGACAGAGACTCCTCCAATGCTCTTGGAGGCAGCGTCTCCCATAGATTTGCTCAGAGGTCATGGGGCCCACAGTCCCATGAGAACCAGTCCTTATCCCCCACTTTGGGAAAGGAGACCCCCTCAGCTCCTGGACTATTTACTACCAGGAGTTACTATGGCTGGGACTTAGAGGACTAGTTTCCTAGACATTGTCACCTTCTGCCCTCCATTGCCATTTGCCATGTGGTCTATTCCAACTCTATGCTCCTTTGATGCTCTTTAATGGATGCTCTTAGTGAAGGGGCCTGAGGGGAGGAGCAGGGGGTCTGCATGGTTTGGGTCCCCCCCCAGAAGGACTCCAGTCCTCCACTCCATCCTCCGAAGGGCAAAAGTGGGGCAAGGAAAGGCTTGGGCCTGGAGTTTGGAGGGAGAGAAGAAGAGCCCCCAGTTCCCATTTCCAGGAGAGGAATGGCGGTTGTGGGGGGCAGGCCTAGTGGGGGGGGCAGGAAGGAGAGGGTCGGAGGAGGGAAAGGGGGCCATGAGAGGAAGGACGAAGGGCCTCAAAGGATGCTTTCTTTCCATGAGGGGTCTTGGTCCCTGGCATGAAGGTATCCCCCCCCCAAGTAATGGTGGCCACTGTCTCCCCTTCATCCCCCCTCCTCTGGTCAAGAAGGAGGTCATGGAGGAGATGAGCTCTTCTGCCTGGAAGAATAACATTTCAAATTTTAATCTTAATTTCTTTTAAAAATGAACTTTAAAAATATATCCTTTTTAATTTTTCTTTTAAAACACCAGATTTTCACCAAATCTTCACTAGGTATATGTAAATACATTTAGGTTGTGCATTTGATATTGTAACCTTTTGGAACTCCTCCTCGACAGAAGTTTGAAATGTAGGACATGTCCTGGGAAAGGAGGACATCTGCTCAGCCTGCCCTCAGGGACCTCCCTGCATATAATCTGCCTTCTCTGCTTCCCCCTGAAAACACCTTTCCTGCTCCACAAAGTCCTCCAGCAAGATTTCCTCTTTCGATTTGGCTCAGGAGGAGTAGGCAAAGCAAGGCCCTGCAGAGATTGTTGGACTGCAGTTCCCAGCATCCCCCACCACAGCATCCCTCAGACCCCTATGGAGCCCACTCTCCTGGTCCAGGGGAGCCTTGGCATCCCCCAGGACTCAGGACAAGGCAGTCTGCCTGGGACCAAAGAAAGAGCAACTCTATCCATAGGATCCCAACATTTATAAGCTTGCAAGGCAACGTTATAGATGACTAGATATTTGCAAGTACATTATTAATATTCCCATGACTTCTTTTAGTGTATATTTTAACAGTCAACAAT
>NW_024812583.1:0-2595 GCF_019175285.1 Sceloporus undulatus
TCATACAGAGGAGCCGTTGGGTGCAGAACTGCTTTCTGAGCATAATAAAAAAGCTCTGAGATATTCTTCAAGTTCTTTGCTGAACACTGGTGCAGAAAGAGAGAAGGTGACTTGAGAATAGAGTCAAACAGGATTGCTTGATAAATAAAGCACACACAGTGCAAGGAATGCTTGAAGATACAATCAATGTTCATGCAAGCCACAGAGGATGGCCTGGACTAGAACAGGGGGAACTGTGACCCTTTAGATTTGTTTTGATATTCTCATCAGTCCTAGTCAGCATAGAACAGAGAGGGATGCTGTGAAATGCAATCCAAAAGTTGTTGCCCACCCTTGGACTAGAAGCAATAATCACCTGACAAGGTAAACATCATGTCTGCTGTGGACAAAATATCTCTGTGCAGCCATGTCTCACAGAATTACAATTCCCAGCATTTCTTGGGGTGGCAGTGTGGGAGGGTTGACAGGGAAGATGTGTTACTCCAACTCATTTGAACAGCTGGAGGAATGCTTCAAGATGATTATACATGGCATTTGGGACACAGACAGCAGACGTGAAGTGTCATAAAAGCCTAAAGGGCACCCTTGCCAGATCAGAACAATGATTCATTATCCTGCTTCCCACAGGAAGAAACCAGGTGCCCCTGGGAATTCCAAACACACGCTAAACATCTCTCTCTATCCTTATATTAAGACTTTTTCTAGCTTTTACCCTGCAGCAGGTGATAATCACTAACACATATCGGTGTCTGGACATGGAGGTTCCACTTAGTAGCTGGTCAGATTGTCAAAAAGTGACTTTTTGGATTAAAACACCCAGAATCCCCCAGTAAGAATGGCCAGATGTAATGAAAAAAATCACTGTTCCAAATTTTACTTAGCAGTCAGGGCTAACAGCTGCTGAGAGACTTCTCCTTCATCAGCCTTTTAAAAGCTAGTGGCCTAAGTCTTGTGGCAGCGAATTTCACAGGCTAAGCACATGTTGTTAAAGCCTAACACATTGGGAGCACACTGGTATGGGGGAGGCCTTTGAGGGTTACTGAAGCTCCACCACCACCCAACCCCCCAATTCAGAAGTAGTTTCGAACCTCTACACAGGTCTCAATCTCTGAGAACTGGTTCATGATGGGCAGGATGGTTTCCATAGAGCTTCCAGTCTGCAAGTCGGACTTATTTCCCACAAGGATGATGGGGATCCTAAAATAGAGCAAAATAATATTTTGAAATGGTAAAAGTGGCACATTGATGCTGGCTGGTGGTTATAGCCAGGCTATACCAAAGAAAATCAAACTCTCCAATCAGAGGGAAAAAAGGAGGCAGGAATACAAATTCAGAAGATTTACATTTTCATTTGCCTTGTCTAACTGAGGACTGACTCATATAATGATGTATGGAAGTACTGAAATAGTTCCTATACAGAATTACAGGCGGCGCCTCTTTTATCCAAAATGTTTGGGCCCAAATTCGTCTGGTATCCCCCCCCCCCCCCCCCCCCCCATTTTGGAATATTTGCATATACATAATAAGATATCTTGGAGATGAGACTCAAGTCAATGTCCTCCAGCAAGGGTGAAATCTGCTTCTTCATTCTTTGGTGTGCAAGAACACTTAGGACAGCTTTGTGTTCGCCCCATGACCAATTAGCAGGTGGGGAAACAGATCTTCATCCAGGAGACTCCAACTGACCTTCTATACAAGACACCTCTATCTGCTAAGTCTTCAAAAGTGCTTAAACTGGCAAAACCAGAGGCCATGCTAGTGTAAGCAACTTATAAGATTTGGCCCAGAATATCCCATTCCATTGGATGGTATAGTACCTAGAACACTTTTCAGCTCCACCGTTCACCATTGGAATCCATTTTGTCCGAATCTGAAATACAAAACAAAAACATTAAATTGACTTGAGCACTCTCCAGACACATCATCATCATCATCATCATTATTATTATTATTATTATTAATAGCCTGCCCAATCACAAAGAATTTGGGTGGGTTACAGTAATAAAAATACATAAGAAATACAGTAAAATCAAGAATTAGTCCCTTCCCAACCCCCCATCCCAATACTAAAACTACAATTAAATAATCAGAATTTTAAAAGCAATGAATGCAATAGTGTTAAAATTAAGGGAGAGTTCGTGGACAGAGTGATGTAACTCACAGTATGTGGGGAGAGGAATTTTGTCATGCCCCAGCATGACAAAGCTCCATTCAAGAAATCATAGATAAAATATGACTGAAAGATGATCATCCAACGCCTCCAAAGGCAAGTTCATTACCTTCCAAGGCAGTCCATTCCACAGGGAAACAGCTGAAATTTGTCCTAGTCTTTAGATGGAATCACTTTTCTTCCAATTTGAATCAATTGGTTCCTGTTCTAACTCACTCCACCTTCTATCTACAGGACACCCCTTAGCTATCTATGGCTATCAAGTCTCTATCAATATGGCTATCAAGCCTATCAGTCTTCTCTTCTCCAAACTAAATATACCCAGCTCTGTAAGGTTTGTTTTCTAGACCTCCTCCTGCAGGACAAAGAGAAGCCAAGTCATTCAGAATCAAGCCATGCCATCCAGATTGCTGTGAGTACCAGAG
>NW_024812584.1:0-2595 GCF_019175285.1 Sceloporus undulatus
AAAAGCTCACAAAACTACAATTCCCAGGATTTCCTAGAACTGAGCCAGGACAGTTAAAGTGGTCTCAAACTGGATTATTTCTGCAATGTGGTTTGGACCTATGTCACACCTGAGAGATGTGTTCTATAACTGTGCTACGGCATACTCTCCAACTGACCTGATTTAGCAAGGATAGTCTGGATTAATATGTTTTCTCATTTTTTCAGTTGCTTTGGAAGGTCCCAGTTTTTTTCTCTTCCTCTTTTGTCCTCAGTTTAATTGCTGAAGCTTCAGTCCAAAGTGCAAAACTAATTTGCACACTGTTAACTCAACAGGAGAGGAGAGGAGAGGAGAGGAACGGATAGGGATCTTGCCCTTCCTGGTAGGCTCAGGCAAAAGCAAACTATAGCAGCTCCTCCCAGCTTGGGTGTTTTCATCATTAATCACTTTTGCCATCTTGACCAGAATGACATTCCTTGACCATGCATGGCCCTGCTTTCATCTGTGAAATACTGGAGCATATGCTATAGCCAATCATGAGAAGATAAGAAGACCCTTTGCTGGATGAAACCAAAGGCTTGCAGAAACCAACATGTGCAGCAGCCAAACAGATAATTACATGCAGAACATAGGGGTAAGGGAAACTTCCCATTTCCTCATCCCCCTTGCTGTGTAATCATGACCTCTGAAATATACATTCCCCAAGAATGAATTTAAATGCTCAAAGGACAAACAAACTGGTAAATCCTTAAAAAAACAACAACACCCAAATCCAACAATGAATACACTCGTCTCTCCACATTTGCTGGGATTAGGGGCAGAGGACCCCCGTGAATGTGGAAAAACCGCAGATAACAAAAATACTGTTTTTACCTGAGAAAACACATCTCTAGCAATCTCTAGGTCCTCCAGTGCAACTCTGTGGCCAACATTTGCCAGACATTGACCTTAGAATTGTGCTGGAGGAGCTACAGTTATTACCCCACAAAACCACAAATATACAGATAGAACCATGGCAGTTAAAGTAGTTTCAGACTGCTATAACTTTGTAGTGCAGATACCTCGAGGAACATGCTATGGTCCTAGGATTGTTTTCATGGCATGCTAATAGCACAGGGTGGGCAAAGTTGCCCTGTGGTTTGCATTCAATCCAGGGCCATTTTTGTGCCTCCCTGCCTCCCTTGATGGCCAAAAAATCATTTTCAATTTTTTTTCAACCCCCCCCCCCCCTCCAGGGCACACTTTTGTGCACTCAAGCAGCTGTGTGGGGCAGTTCTACCATGTTGGGTGTCCCGGAGGGTCAAAATCAATTTTTGCAAAATAATTCCTAAAACAAAAACAAAAATGTTTTTGCTCCAAATGCTTCAAAACGTCTGCTGGCGGACCCTGGGTGCATTTCCACTTTGTAAATGCCTCGGGCCAGTTTATGCAGTTTATGCTCAGTGCTTCTAAACAAAGCATTGTGAAAATGCCACCATACCCCCTAGAATCATTTGGAATTTCACTAGGGGCTAATGCTGTCTGCTGACCTTCCATAGTTGTGTGGCCTAGTGTGCCATTTTTGAATGCAGATAGAATGTTTTTTCCTATGGCATGTTCTCTGCCTTTGCTTGAAAGGGACCTAGACTGTATGCATCTATGTGCCTTCAAGTGGCCTTGGGGCTTATGGCAACCCCATGAATTCCATAGGGTTTTCTTAGGCAAGAAGTACTCAGAGGTGGTTTTGCCAGTTCCTTCCTCTGAAATATAGCCATTTCCTCTGAAATATAGCCATCTGAAATATATTCATTTCAGTCTCCCATCCAAGTACTAACCAGGGCTCATCTTGCTTAGCTTCCAAGATAACTAGTCCTTTCCCCAGTGTGTGTAGGAAGTTAATGGCACATGGGAATGTTCAAACATTCAATCTTAGTGCAGTGTAAGGATTGTAGCACCTTTTTCTCCCAAGAAAAGTATTTCATGTGTTCTGTTTCTTACAGTCTTAGGTAAATTTGCAATAATAGCATCACAAAGTCTGATATTACTATGAGAATACTTGCTCCCATTGCCCATTTTTGTAGGATAACTGTTCAATGGATGTTAACAGACTTCAGCTGTATTTAGCAAAAAACCATGGGTTAGTTCTCTAAGTGCTAAGAGTAATTTCTTCTTGAAATGTTTGCTTCTATTTTGAATCACTCCGGTGCATAGTATCACTTAGTGGGGATCCTGAGTTCTCTGTTTGTTCTGGTTGCAAAGAACTTGAGAAACGGCTGTTACTGATCTAGTTCACACATTATTCTAATCTAAATAGAATAACATCATTTGCGATGGGAAAAAATTAACATGTGATGATAAGCACATAATATTTTCCTGTAGAATTTGTTTTTCTGCAACTGGAACATGTGCATATTCATTCTATTCAAAGATAAGCTCTTTACAGAGGAATTAGTAATTACTTATGTGAACCATGGCTATCTATACTACTTCAGTGTAGTAATGTAAAGGCTGAGTATTGTCCAACAGAATAACAAAATACTATATATAAAACGACACAGGTGCAAGAGCTAGCATTAGTATCAACTTTTCAGTACTAGTAATCCACTGAAAGAATTATAACCAGATCATGCATTTTGG
>NW_024812585.1:0-2594 GCF_019175285.1 Sceloporus undulatus
GGGGGGGGGGGAGAAACTAATTGGAACCTGTGTCAGGGAAAGCTTGTGTGAACAAGAAAGTCTTCAGTTCCTTCTTGAACTGGGCCAGGGAGGTGGCCGAGCGGAGCTCAATGGGCAGAGAGTTCCAGAGGGTCGGGGCCACGATGGTAAAAGTCATCCTTGATGTGGAGGCTAATCTGGCCCCTGGAACCCTTAATAGCTGCTGCCCAGATGTTCTGAGAGTGCGGGGCGGATTGTATGGGGAGAGGCAGTCCTCAAGGTATCCTGGGCCCAAGCCATTTAGGGCTTTATAGGTAATAACCAACATCTTGTATTGTGCCCAGAAGCGAATAGGCAGCCAGTGCAGATCTTTGAGCACTGGTGTTATATGACTGGCTTTGGATATGCCAGTAACCAGTCTGGCTGCCATATTCTGCACTAATTGTAGCTTCCGGGTGTGGTACAAGGGTTGCCCCATGTAGAGCGCATTGCAGAAGTCCAAACGAGAGGTTACCAGAGCATGTACTACTGTTTCAAGGTCCCTCTGGCCCAGGTAGGGACGCAGCTGGCGAATCAGCCGAAGCTGATAACAGGTGCTCCTGACCGTCGCATGCACCTGAGATGTAAGGTGGAGCGATGAATCAAGGAGCACCCCCAGACTGCGCACGGAGTCCTTCACAGGAAGCGTGATCCCGTTCAGGACAGGTGGAACCACCGCCATCCCCGGGCCAGGGGAACCTATCACGAGCACCTCCGTTTTCTCTGGATTCAGACTGAGTCGGTTTTCCCTCATCCAGCCCATTACCGACTCCAGACAGGCCACGAGAGGAGAGACGCCATCCCCAGTCACTGCATCAGTCGGAGACATAGAGAAGACTATTTGGGTGTCATCAGCGTACTGATAACCCCATGCCCCATGTCTCCGGATGATCTCTCCCAGTGGTTTCATGTAAATGTTGAAAAGCATGGGAGACAGAATGGCTCCTTGAGGGACCCCAGATTTAAGGGCCCTCTTATCGGAGCACACGTCTCCCAGCTGCACCATCTGGAACCTCCCAGTGAGGTAGGATCGGAACCACTGGAGCGCAGTGCCCCCGATTCCCACCTCTGCCAGGCGCTCCAGAAGGATACCATAGTCTATGGTATCGAAAGCCGCTGAGATGTCCAAGAGCACCAACAGGGACACGCTTCCCCTGTCAATGCCCAGACGGAGATCATCAACCAAGGCGACCATGGCCGTCTCAACCCCGTAGCCCGCCCGAAAGCCGGTTTGAAATGGGTCCAGATAATCCGCTTCGTCCAAGATCGATTGAAGCTGGATTGCAACCGCCCTCTCGATCACCTTCCCCAAAAATGGCAGTAGCGAAACTGGCCGGTAATTATTATGCATCAGGGGGTCGAGGGAGGGCTTTTTAAGCAATGGTTTTATAGTGGCCAATTTTAAGCTTGCTGGAAATTGCCCGTCCCTCAGAGATGTATTTATAATCCGGTGTAACAATGAAGTTACCACCGGTCCCCCCTGAGCCGCTAGCCATGAGGGACAGGGATCGAGAGAGCAGGTTGTCTTCCGAACGCTTCCAAGGATCTTGTCCACATCATCGGTACTAACTGACTCAAACTGATCCAGTTTAATGGAGTCCACGGAGGCTCTGGATGCCTCTACTCTGGATTCTGCCCTAATGCCGGCGTTAAGACCCTCGCTTATCCGAGAGATTTTATCCGCGAAGAAGTTGTTAAATTGGTCACAGCAGGCCTTAGAAGGTTCAAGGATCTGGTTCGGGGCAGGAGGGAGCTGAGTTAGCTCCCTGACTACCCTGAACAACTCTGCTGGACACGACTCCGCGGATGCGACACGAGCACCATAGAACGAATTCTTAGCTGCTCGTATCGCTTTGAACATGAGTATTGCACAGTCAGGCCTAAATAACCTAAAGGCATCAGATCTCATCTAATCTTGGAAGCTAAGCAGGGTCAGCCCTGCTTAGTACTTGGATGGGAGACTGCCCATGAATACCAGCTGCTGTAGGCTATATTTCAGAGGAAGGAACTGGCAAAATCACTTCTGAGTATCGTGTGTTAAGAAACCCTATGAAACTCATGGGGTCACCTATAAGTTGACAAGTGACTTGAAGTCACATATACACACACATACAACATTCCCAGATTTGACACACACCAACATGTACATGATTCAGAAAAATGGTATTCATTTCCCACCCCAACACAACTCACACTGTTTGTCTTATAACAAACTCAATGAGATCTAATCACTCATCCAATGCCTACATAGGTCCAGAAGATTGCCATCACCCAGGAACCAGAATCAGTGCTTTGTTACCATCTAGCCAACAGCTTAACCTTTTGTGGAATCTCAAAATCAGTTGCCTGGCTGATATACTGGGTGGAGTGACCTGATTTGAAGAGCCTGTGCATTTCTGTGTCTGGCAGTCTAATACTCTGAGGAACATGAAATAACATAAATGCAAATGGGGAGGTAAGGGGGAACCTGTTCATATCTGAGCTGAGCTGAGCTGAGCTTTGCAGATATCACCCCCCAAGATACCTGGCTTTGTTGCTTTGACCATAGTCACAATCTCTAAAAAGCAGCAAGGGGA
>NW_024812586.1:0-2594 GCF_019175285.1 Sceloporus undulatus
AGTTTCATGGGTTTGGGTCACCACAACATGAGGAACTGTATTAAAGGGTCGCGACATTAGGAAGGTTGGGAACCACTGGTCTAAGCGCATATTATTTTCTTTGGAATGACTGTTGGACTGCGAATGAATGTTACCAATCGAATGTAATGTTGCAACTTGGCAAATTTTTTGCTACTGTCTCTGAGGGGCAGCCTATTATTTCCTTTGGAATGACTGCTGGATTGGGAAAGAATATTACCAATCGAATGTAATGCTTCTCTTTCCAATTATGTAAATGGACAAATTGATACAGCTTTTGCTACTGTCTCTAAGGAACTTTGCTGCCAGGAATATGTGTGTGTCTGTGTGTGTGCATGTATGAGATAGATGTGGAGATTGACAGGAGGATAGATATACATGAGGATGAAATGGATGGGGCTCTGACACAGGATCCCTTTGAATTTGGATGCCAGGGATATGTGTGTGTGTGTGAGAGAGAGAGAGAGAGAGAGAGAGAGAGAGAGAGGGGCAGAGAGGGAGAAACACGTTGCTAGCCTGGCGGCTCTGCTGAAGTTGCATCGGGGAAGAGGGGGGAAGCAGAGAGAGAGCTCCAATGGAGCCCTGGTTTCCCTGAAAGCAAAAGGAGCCCCTGGAAGTAAATGGGGCAAATTGCAGCAGGGCATCATGGGAGATTTGCAATCTGGGGGTCTTGCGATCGTGTTCAGGATTGGGATTCCACACCAGACCAATTCGCAGTGAGATCGAACAGAGCCCCAATGCAAATTGCGTCAATCCACTTATTTAGCGAACTCGCCTAATGCCAAAATGAGGAACCAGTAAGGATTCAGTTTGCAAGTCCCACAGAAGGGGCTCACATTTAAAGTAACCAGGTATGAAAATATATTCATTATCACGTCAATGCAAATGGCCCAATCCGCAGAGGCCCCAGATCTGAGCTGCAGAAACCTCGTCTGATAAACGCCTAGGTTAAGTCATTGGACATGTGAAAACAAGGCAATTATAAGCAGCTAAAATTGTTGGAAAACATTTTACAAACAGAAGGCACATGCAGGGTTTCTGTGCATTGCACGAGATTGGACTGGATGGCGCTTGTGGTTTCATTTCATGAAATTAAGAAGACCCGCTGAAACGAAACCATGGCAGTTATGCATTCATGATGGGTTGGAATTCATGGTCCCTGTGCATTTACTAGTTTAGGGAATATGCAGGAACCATGAACTTCCCCATCTTCAGATACTAGGCAGAAACCACTGTAAGCCTAACTAGGTTTCCCACCCTTCTCTCATGAGCAGCCCTTGGAGAAATGGCAACAGGGATCCTGTTTCTGCTCAGTGATAGGGATGGAAAGGTCAGTCAACTGCACCTCAGTCGACAGGGAAAGAGGCCCATTGCTTCCAGGAGCTGGTGTCCTGTAAGTGAAGATTGGGGTGGGATGGGGTCAGGCTAAAGGATGCTACTTAGCATCATAACTAGGGTGCTTAAGTAGTGAAGGAGGTGACACAGAATCACAATCCATGTTGTTACTTGGTGCTGGAATGAAAGCAGTGTTTCTGCCAATTGAGCCTGTTAGCGGATGGTATTTCGCAACTTGGGTGCCATTGCAGAGAAGACCCCATTCCCTGTCTTTCCAGAACTTATTCCTCCCCCAGTTGAGACACAGAGGAGGCCCCTCCAGTAGATCTCAGTCGTCAGGCAGCCACTTATAGGGAGAGGCAGCCCTCCAAGTCTCAAGGCCCCAACCTGTCCAGGCCCCTCCAGCCAATGTTTCCATGGCTCTGTCCCATTGGGGATACCCACAAAATGCAGGCCATAAAGAGCAGTGCTTCCTGGGACAGTTTTCCTATCCACAGCTTGGCCTCCCTTTGGTCCTATAAGAGAGTCTCCTCTGGGATGTGAGCATCTTGGCTTAGAGTGCAAAATGCTTACTAGCAGAAAGTGACTTGTGTTGCAAAGCTGTTACTTCTGAACTGAGACTAATTTAAAAACAAACAAACAAACAAACAAACAAAACCACCCCAACTCTTTTACAAGGAACATGAAAAGTAAGCCGGGAGAGATGAAAATCTCCCAAAGTCCATTTAAAAGGCAATACCTGAAGAGAAAAGGCATACTTTTCAAACCAGTTTCAGTTATGTCCGACAGTTTAATTATTGGAATCAGGGCATTTGAAAAATGGTCCAACGTCTGGTGACCTGTATTTCTTAAATGCAGACCCACAGCTCCCTTCAAGCCCTAAAGGGACCAGATGAAAGCTCCCAGGGTTCCCTTTTTTCCAGCAGTGTTTCCTGACTTCCTTTGCTTTCCTTTGCCTCCCTTTCTTTTGCTGCTTCTGAGCTCTCTGGAACTAACTCTTACCAGATCTGCGAAGGAAATATCTCTTTAGTTCTGGAGCAGAGATTATGGGGAGGCATTCCTTTTAAAAGTAAAGGTGTTATTACATTTGATAAATGTTCTGTCCAGAGACAGGGAAGTATCTCCCCTCCCTGAAAGTCCACTTACAATTCCCACAGGACTCATTTTTGGTTCTTGATAACTCCTGTCATTGTTTCCCTTGGAAATGAAATGAATATTTTACTGCTAAATGGAGGGCAGGA
>NW_024812587.1:0-2594 GCF_019175285.1 Sceloporus undulatus
TTGGTTTTAACAATGCTGCTATATTTTCAGCTTGTTACCACTAACAATTACTCGCTAAGTCTTTGACTAATTAAGGTGATTTGAGCATACCGTTTATTTGATTGCCAAAGAAGGAGTTTGTTTCTATAGTAACAACTATATGAAAAATCCTCCTTCACTATTAAAGCTAATCCTCTGAGATTCAGATTCTGGCACAGGTCAGCTGACCAGGCCTAAAAGCTAATTATATCAAGTAAAATTGAAGTTTAAATTACATGGATACACTGGAAGTGTTTTCCATTTGTTCCATGTTTAATATAATCCACAACATTTATCATACAATACTGTTTTATGCATAATATCTCAGGAGGAACAATAGACTTGAAGACTGCCTAAAACCTCTAAATATAAACTATCCACCTTTGTTCAGATAGTAGTATCATTGCCTTGTTAATATCTTGGGAAAACATTAAGACTTTTAAAAGTTTAAAATTAATACTTTAAACCTGATCCATATCATGGTTCTAGTGCCTAGGGATCATCACAAACAACCTAGTGATAATCATAAACAACTAATACCTTCTTCTATAAATCAAAGAAGAGATTATCTGTTAAACAACAAAAAGCAGACAATAAAAAACATTTATTGAAGGACCCATGCCATGTCTTTATTTATTGCCTTAATGCTGTTCTGCATTCCCTACATCCCCAAGCAGTTCTTGAGGTTGTGCCATGGGATTTATTTTCCTTTCAATGGAAAGGCCCTGGTGATCTGGAGTCTTCTAAAACCTATTTTATACAAGAAGAAGAAGAAGAAGAAGAAGAACAACAACAACAACATACTAGATGCTAACAGGGACTTCAGCATCTGAAAGTAAATCTAGTGATTGGTCCCAATCCTCAAACAGCAGTAGCTTTAGCTTTGTCCTCTTTCAAGATTGCAACATAGTTTTAGCCAACTGTATATGAATTTGTATTTTTTTTTACTCCAAAAGGAAAATTAACCCATACTGTTTCTCTGTTCGCTCTGTGTTTCCCAGCTTTTCTGACTCCAGCTTATTCTAAAATCTAGTGACTAAGACATTTAGTGCACAGCTAAATAATTCAGTTTACCTTACCTGGCTTTAATCTTCTTCTGGCATGCAGCTGGATATTATCATATGCATTTTGCCACCAATGCTGCCTCCCTCCTAAAACCCAGATAGAAACCGAGCTCAGCCAGCTGATTTGCAAAACCGGAAAGCTCCCAACTTTGAAAATAGGCAAGTTGAGCATGGCTGGGAGCCGGTCTTAGGCAGGTTTTAGGTGGAAGGTGGCATCAGTAACAAAATGCATATGATAATATTCAACTGCATCCCGGAAGAGGACTCAAACTGGGGAAGGTAAAATGGATTATTTAGCTGTATGCTAAACTTCTAAGGCTGCATCCAAACTGAAGAAATAATCCAGTTTGACATCACTTTAACTTCCATTGCTCAAAGCTATGGAATTCTGGGAATTTGTCGTTTTGTGTAATATTTAGCCTTCTCTGTCAGAGAGCTCTGGTGTTACAACAAACTACAATTCCCAAAAATCCATAGCATTGAGCCAAACTGGATTATTTCTGCACTGCAGATAAAGCCTGGGTGACCGTTGCCAACCTACTCCTAACTGACTGGAGTAAATGTCCTCAGAGGACCTGAGCATAAGGAGTTATATGTGAGGAGGTGATCCCAGAGGTAACCTGAACCCAAACCATGTAGGACTTTAAAGCTAATAACCAACAATCTGTACCTTGCCCAAAAATTAATTGGCAGCCAGTAGAGTGGTTTTAATATTGGTGTGATCCTAGATATACCAGTTACCAATCTGGCTGCTGTGTTTTGAACTAATTGACGATTCCAAATTGGTACAGAGGTAGCCCAATATACACCACATTGCAGAAATCCACTCCTGGGGTTACCAGCATGTGCACTACCACCTTTAGATTCTCCAGCTCTAGGAACAGATGCAGCTGGCGTAACAGCCAAAGCTGATAATAAGTCTTCCTGGCTCTCGCATCTATCTGAGCTGTCATTTCAAGTGACAAATCCAGAAGCACTCCCAGTCTATGAACACAGTATTTCAGGAGGAGTGTAACCCCTTCCTCCTCCAAAACCAAGTTAGGACTCTCATCCATCCCATTATTTCCTCCAGGTATTCATTCAGAGGAGACATGCTACCCTTAGCTGAGGCTATTTTTGAAGGCATGATGAAATATATTTGGGTGTTATTTGCATACTGATAGCACTCTACCCCATGCATCTGGATTCTCTCCCCCAGCAATTTTGTATAGAGGTTGAACAGCAAATATTTTTTTGATTGGCTGGCTAGATCACTGACAACAAAAAATGAGTTTATCTGAACAATAAACAAAATAACAGTCTGTCTCCACTGACTTTCACTGGTCTCAGATTCTTGTAAATATATGGAACTTCATCCTTCTGGTAACTTCTAACTAGGTGTGTAAACATGTAATCTCTGCACTGTTCTCTGTAAGGAATTCAGAACATGTTCCCAAAACCAAATATTCTGCTAAAATATGTAAAGGACAGACTGACAGACAGATTTTAATTAATATTATTATGAACTATGTG
>NW_024812588.1:0-2594 GCF_019175285.1 Sceloporus undulatus
AGCCTTGAATGTGTGTGTGTGTGTGCATTGTGTGTGTGTTCCCCCTTTTTGTTCAATAAAGTAGACATTTAGTTATTATAACCTGTCTCAGCCTCAGTTATTGGGAGGCCCTGGTCTACTCTGTATACATATAGGGAGACGATCTTGGTGGGCTCTTGTAGCCAGCCCCCTCTTGCAATATTTGAACTAATAACAACATAATAAAATTTCCCTAACGGACCCTTGGCTACATTGGGCAGCAAACGAAGCAAACAGAAGGAAGAGCCATTCATTTGAGATGCGCTGAAGAAGAGCAGTGAGGATACCCTGAACATCCAAAAAGACAAACAGATGGATCTTGGAACAGACTGAGCCAGAGACCTCCTCAGAAGCCAAGATGACTAAACTGATGCTGATGTACTTTGGCCATACAATGAGAAGGCATAGAAAAGACATTAAGGCTAGGAAAGGTAGAGGGGGAAAGGGGAAGGCCACATCTCCAATGGATGGACCCAGTCGGGAGGACACAGACATGGGCTTGCAGGAACTGAGCGGCGAAGGGGAGGATGGGGAGTCTTGGAGGTGTCTCATCCACAGCATCGCCATGAGTTGAAATCGACTCAAAGGCACATACCCAACTTCCTGAGTCTCTTTGCAGAAGACATGGTTCCCAGACCTTTCACCATTTTAGTTGCCTTCCTTTGGACGCACTCCAGCATCTCAATATCCTTTTTGAATGCTGGTGGGTGCCCAGATATTCTGACCAATGTGAAACAGAGTGGTACTTTTACATTCCTATTCATGCAACCTAGAATTGCATTGGTTTTTAACTGCTGGATCACATTGCTGGTTCACATTTAGCTTGTGGCCCACTAAGTCCCCTCAGTCCTTTCCACTACTTTCAAGCCAAGGATCCCTTACCCTGCATTTGGACATTTCATTTTTCGGACTTACATACAAGTGCATTCCTCCCTGTTGAAAGACCTTGTTAGGCTCCTCTCTCCAATCTGCCAACTCAAAGCATGTTTACGCTGGAAACGTGCATTTCCTTGTGCTCCTCTCTTGAAATCTTCCTCCTTTAAACAGAGGCTGGATAGCCATCTGTCAATGGGGATGCTTTGAATGAGAGTTCCTGCATGGCAGAACGGGATTGGACTGGATCAGGGCCCTTGGGGTCTCTCCCAACTCTGCGATTCTATGATTCCTGTTCACCTTCCTACTTATGCGTGTCTCCTTGCGCCCTCCACACTTCTTTGGAGTTGGCTCCCATTATTTTAATCTCTGCAGATCATCACATTGAGAAATGTTGCTTCATGCGACTTGAAACTCAAGTCTTCTGGTGCCCAGGTTGACTATCGAAGACTTGCTCCTCTCCCAAGCCCCTATTTACAGGTTAAAACAGAATATGAATATATATTTGAGATGCATAGAAGTCAGTGTGGCGTAGTGGTTTGGGCATTGGACTAGGACCCTGGGAGGCCAGGGTTCGACTCTCCACATGGCTGTGGAAACCCACTAAGTGATCTTGGGCAAGTAGTATGTGCTCAGCCTCAAGGGAAGGCAATAGCAAACCTCCTCTGAACAAATCTTGCCAAAAAAAACCTTAATGATAGGTTTGCCTTAGGGTTGCCATGAGTTGGAAACAACTTGAAGGCATCATGGCATGGAGGTGACTCTGGGTTCTTGAACGCAACCCCAGCAGAGCAGAAACTCAAGGAGGGTCTACCAAGCAGGGATGGCGTTGAGCCCCAGTGGAAGACTGAGGTCTCAGGATCCATCTAGCTAGGGATGGAGAGGTTAGTGACCCTGGCTTGAAGGCTGGCCACCGGGTGACAAGTTTCTCATAGTAACATGGTGGGAAATACTTAGGATCGACACGGATGGGATGAACTGCATCAATGAAATCATGGCTCTTCAGGTAGTCAAGGTGGGGTTTGTAAGAATCTGGAAAGCAGCAGTAAGGGAAGACAACGTGAAACGAGTGAATGTTCCACCAAGAAAGATAGGTTCCACCCAGGTATCTGGAACAACAGGCGCGCAAAGAACACAGTGTAAAGGGGTACTACTTAGGTACTACTCTACATACTAAATCCGTATTGATGCAGCCTAGGTGAAACCTCCCCTGGAATCCAGGCTACTGACAAACTGGAGCGTGTCAAAGGAGGGTGGCCAAAATGGTGAAAGATCTGGAAACCAAGCCTTACTTGGAAAGGCTTTGTATGCAAGGTGACATGATAGTTATCTTTAAATCTCTGGAGGGATGTCACATGGAGCGATGTGGTTTTAATAGAATCGCAGAATCAGCCGGTGGTGGGTTCCATAGCAGACCTCCCTTGAAACCCTTGAAACCCACTTCTGGACACCGCTGTCGACGGAAGATATTGAGAAGCTGGAAGGTGTCCAGAGAAAGGCGACCAAGACAGTTAAAGAATTCAAAGATATAGCCGTGTCAGTCTGTAGAATCAGCACGAAGAGAGATCTTGTAGTCTCACCTTTGAGACTAACGTGAAAGAAAGAAGTTGGCATATGAACTTTCATAGACTAAAGTCTTACTTTCTTGGTGGTTGGTTTGGTTTTGTTAGTGGGGCAGATGTATTTGTTATGTAATGTCTGTG
>NW_024812589.1:0-2594 GCF_019175285.1 Sceloporus undulatus
CATTCAACTCAGATACTAAGTGGGGGAAGTCAGTAGTAAAATCCAGAACTCAACTGTCACCTCTCTGGTGGTGGTTCCTCCAGCTTCCACTGGATCCAAATCTAGGCTTTGAAGAGCTACATTTTGGAGCCATGGACCTCAATGTTCAAATATCACAAGCTTCTTTTCTATTCTAATACTAAAAGGTTCTCTCAACTAAAAAATGGTTAAGATGGAAGTGAACTGAAGGTTCAGAGTCTCTACCTGGAAGATTCACTCAATTTGAAGTTGGCCCAGTTTAGGATAATCCTAGATGGACTGGCTCAATAAAGGAAGCTCTGGCCCTAAGCTTATAAGATCTGACCATGCCTCCTAAAAACAGGATTACTGAGACCTATTATGAACAGGGCCACCATAAGTTAAAGCTGACTTATGGCAGAAAACAAAAGCATGAATAAATTAAAATGCTCTGATGTAAATGGACTCACCTGTTCCTTGGAGAAGATGAAGGAGGAAAGAAGAGTCAACTGAAGATGTTGGGACTACAGAAAACGGAGGAGCTTTTATACAACTGGGTTTGCGTCCTGAGTGACTAAAGCGCCTCCTCTTTCACACAATATTTCTGCTTGCTTGTCAAGAATTTTCTTTTCTTGCGTGAAATGCACACACTAAGCACAATTTTCAAGATAAGAAAACTAATTTGTTTTAAGCATCCTTTAGAGGTGCCCACATCCCTCCCCTCCGCCTTTGAATTTTGCTAACCTCAAGTCAAATTTAACTTCTGTTTATCTGATGCTGGAAGCCAGAAACACCCAGAAGACGAAGCTTGGTTATTATCAAAGCTCTATTATTATTATCATCATCATCATCATCATCTGGCATCCTAAGACATCACTAAAGCTATTGCATCAGCAAAGGAGATTCTAGGATGCTGAATCCTAATGGGTCTATTCTCAATTAGAACAGACTAGGAGCCTAGGATTGGCTTCACATCTAGCAATGTAAGGAATATTCATCACCATAACTATCTGTTATTCGAAGATTTCAAAAGCTTTTTAAGAAGAAGGAATTATGAGCCCTTCTCGGTCAACAAGTAAGAATTTTGGCTTTTAATTCAACAGCCAGGATTTGTGTATTTTGCAGAAGCAAAGCTACCATTCACAATAACTTTTTGAAAGTGGGTCTTTTGAAAATAATATATATAGTTTTTAAAAATCGCATCTAGTTCTCGATGGGAGAGAAGAGAAAAATTGGTTTTTCACAACACTATATCACATCTCAGCCCTATGTGTATGTTAGCTGGGACATCTCCAGCAAGAAGTTCCCTTCTGGCTCTTGGTCCTGGCCACGAAACTGGGAATGAAAATTGTAACTTATTTTGTTCTTGCATCAAGAATGAAACATTCAGAAGCATTTTCTGCACTTTGTGAGATTCCAAGAGGTGTAGGACTTTTCATGTCACTCTATTCTGCTTTGGTCAAGCCTCACCTGGAACATTGTGTCCAGTTCTGGGCACCACAATTTAAAAAGGACTTTGAGAAACTGGAGCATGTCCAAAGGAGGGAGACTAAAATGGTGAAGGGTCTGGAAGTCATGCCCTATGAGGAACGCCTTAGGGAGCTGGAGATGTTTAGCCTGGAGAAAAGAAGGTTAAGAGGTGATATGATATCCCTGTTTAAATACTTGAAGAGATGTCATATTGAGGAGGGAGCAAACTTGTTTTCTGCTGCTCCAGAGACTAGGACCCGGAGCAATGGATGCAAGCTACAGGAAAGGAGATTCCACCTCAACATTAGGAGGGACTTCCTGATAGCAAGCGCTGTTCAATGGTGGAAGATACTCCCTTGGAGTGTAGTGGAGTCTCCTTCCTTGGAGGTCTTCAGACAGAGGCTGGATGGCCATCTGTTGAGGATGCTTTGATTTAGATTTCCTGCGTGGATGAATGGGGTTGGACTGGATGGTTCTTACCATCTCTTCCAACTCTATGATTCTATGACTCTATGAGGCTGTCTTACTTTGGACACGTCAGGAGAAGACATGAATCATTAGAAAATAGAATAATGCTGGGAAAGATAGAAGGCAGCGGAAAGAGTGGAAGACCAGATGTCAATGGCTAGATCCAAATTGGAGAGGTCATGGGCCTAAAAATACAAAACCAAAGCAAAGGAGTGGAGGACAACGTGTCTTGGAGATGTCTCATCCACATGGTCACCATGAGTCAAGGCTGACACAATTTAATAATTGATTTTTTAGATGAATAAATGAACGCCCAGAATTGTGTTGGCATCCTACACCTGAGCAAGGGGGCAATGCATGTGTTTGCACAATTTTGGCCCTTGTGCAAAGGAGGTATTCCATTCATGTTTGTACTATAGTTAGAAACAAATAGAGAAGAACATTACATCAATTGGGTTTATCTTTGTGTTGACCCAGCTTTCAACACTCACTTGATTCAGTCTCCTTTACTTGAGAGTCACCCTCAGGATTTCATGCAAATGGATCTTACAACACCTTTGAGACTAACTAGCGAGATCCGGCATTTCTGGGTTATCTTCTCTTTATATTGCATTTAAGTCCCGTTTTCCCATGATAGTGTGATAAACGGAGGGAAAATG
>NW_024812590.1:0-2594 GCF_019175285.1 Sceloporus undulatus
ACTGTCTAAGATCTCCATGGGGAGAAGCAGGTTGAATCCCAAGCTTACCTAAACCTTCAAGAACCTTCATAAGCAAAATTCAGCCTGTTTACTTAGTGTTTATTAGCACAGGCTATTGTCCCATTCCCAGCCCAGCACATTAATAATTCTACCCCTCAGCTTAAAAGGGTAACCACTCCAGACAGGTCTTTAGGCTTCTGTAATTAGTGTCAGGTCTTCTCACCTTGCCTGCATCTGCTCCATCACCATTTACCTCTCCTGAGTGTCCCTACAGTTTCTTTTTCATTATTTTTAAAAAATATATATATTTATTAAATATCAACACATATTATAGCACACTACACCTATCAATATTACCTTGCATTAACACATAAATTCAAAGAAAATAAGACAAAAAGTATATCATGAATTATAAATTATTTGTATAAATACAAATAATATTACTCATACAAATACTGACTTCTTTTCTAGCAGTTCTTGCTTCTAATACAGAATAAGTATCTAATGTCATTCTGAGTATTAGTCATTTATTTCTATTGTGAAACAAGTAACAATGCTTTATCCATAATCTCTGATAAAGTTTAAAGTCCACCGATAAAAAATTACTTTATCAGCGCTTTCTAAAGTACCCAGGCACTCACTCCCTCTGGGCCAGTCCATCCCCAGATTTTTCTTGCTGTTAAGTGACTGGCTACTGCTTGAAGACTGCATGGTAATTGTAAGCACTGCAGAAGCTAATTCCCCATGAAGGCCCAGCAGCTGCTTTAGGGCAGGAAAGAAGCACTACAGCTTCCACTGATCCTTCATCAGAAACTGCAGGGCTCATATTAGGTACTGCAGTTCTCAATTGCTCTGCCAAGCAGGACTGGTACAATGTGAGTGAAAAACATGTTATCATTCTGGCCACATCTTCTTCACACCTAGAATCTCTGTTGATCACAGTGGTTTGGTTCAGCTATAACATTCTCACCTTTTGTGGGTGCACCAGACATAAACCATACACCCACGGTCTCCTTCTTCTCCTACATGCCTGCCTACTCTTTCATATTCCTTTATTCAATACACACACACACAAGACACCCATACAATTTCTCCTGCTTCTCCTATTATGAAATGTGGTTAGCATGATTGAGAGGTCAGGCTAGGAGCAAAGGAGGAAACAAAAGATTAAGAAAAAAAATTGATTGAATTAAGCTGCTTAAGAGAAGGAAGTTGGGGAAGTGAAGAGTGAGTGGATGGGTATACAAATTGTTACAACTGAACCAAGTCAATGGCTCTAAATGTAACTTTTTTTTCCTATGTGAAATCTGGCATAAAATTTTCCTTTGTAACAAGAAAAAGAAAGCACATGCAAATGCCAAGAAATTGGTCAACCCAACAATTCAGAAACCCCTTCCAAATGCCAGCCAGGACATTTCTGCTCAGTTCTTTTTTTGGAAATGCAAATACTGGCATTCAGCATTGAGCTTCAATCTTATGTATATAGTGAGGTCTCCAGAGTGATTTTAACTTACATGGTAGTTACTATTGCATTTTGGATGTCAGCAGTACTTCTCTGAGTGGTGTGAATAACCTCTCTCATAACAACATTGGCCCAGGACAGACCGCCCCAAAAGGGCAGCCTGCTGGTGGCCTATTTCCCTCTGAACGGACACTGCAGCCACCAAACTGATGTCCCTGCGGAGTAAAAAGAACCTGGAAGAAACGGGTTCTTTTTCAGCCGCCGGGCAAACATCAAAAGTGTGCCAATGGTGCACTCATGACATAAGCAACGTGCAGCTACGTGGATATTCTGTGCATTGCTTACGTCAAAATGGCAGCACCCATGTACACGGGATGCCACCATTAGTCTGCTGCCGCTCCGAGCTAGAGTTAGGGACCATGCAGACCATGCAGGCGCTTTGGGACCATCTGCTCCACACCATTAATTCAAAAAAGTGGAGGGAAAGAGGTTACAGCATATTTTGATTTGCACTTAATGCTACATTTCATACTGAGGTTTAGCAACTCATAGTTTCTCCTTCTACCATTTCTGTCTGTTGTCACATCATATTGGTTGCTGTTCAAATAATGACTTTAAAAAAAATACCAATTTAATAATGGAGTGCTCATGTGAAAAACATTTCTACTGAGTTGATCAATAGTATGTGTTAAGAGTTCAGTAATTCCTGGATTTCATAATGTATAAACAATATATAACATTTTATTTTACTGGTTCATTATTCTTTTTTATTTTACAATGCACTATCCCTGGAAAAAAAAGTGGCTTCCATACAATGATAACATGGGCAAGTCATACAGCATGACCTTGAATCCATTCATTTACTGGAATAAATGTGGATATAAGAGGTCAGGATCCAATTATGTATCTGCACTGACAAAAGCAACTCTCTCATTAGCTTCCTCATGGAGCCCTATGTGCCTTAATGAGAATTATGTCCTTCTACCCTTCTCCGTCTCTTTTGCACCACTGAGAATTCTGGTTTGCTATCCCACAGGAGCAGAAGTAGAAGATCTGTAGGGCTATGCAATGAAAGAGAACACTCCCTGCTGCTTCTCCTGATGAATGCATTTTAGACAGGAGCTATATATAT
>NW_024812591.1:0-2594 GCF_019175285.1 Sceloporus undulatus
TTTTTACTGGAGTTAAATACCAACGGTAGAAGATTTTGTAGTAACTTTCTCTAATGCTTTGACTGCAAGTATATCTAATTCTTTTTTTTCCAGGAGTATTCCCATTGATCTAAAGGGATCACCACATCAAAATTTCTCGCCCATTTAATCATGTTATCTTTGATTAGCTCATCTTCCATTTGATAGGCCAAGATACATTTATACAGCCTTGATATTGGTGCCCTCTTATCTGATAACAGTTCTGCCTCCAGATTTGAGTCGGTATTGCCTATCCCCCCTTGTTTCTGATCCATACTGAAGCGTTCCCGCAGCTGTCTATAGAAAAACCATGAAATATCAAGGCCTTGATTTAAAAGGCTTTCATGAGTTTTAATCTGATATTTCCCATTCCGCAGAACTAATAAGTCTTTATAATAGATCCATTCATCTTTTTTACTACTATATTTGAAAAAGGCTTCCTGTGGGGATGCCCACATTGGGATTTTATCACAAATTAGCCTTTTATACTTTTTCCATATCCTTAATAGAGGTCCTCTTACAAAATGGTTACTGACATCCCTATTTGCTCTTTCTTTATCATAGAAAAGGAACGCATGCCAACCAAACCTCAAGTTAGTGTGTTCCAAGCTTAATAAATCTTCATCCGTTAAACTTATCCATTCTTTCAACTACAATAGGCATGATACCTCAAAGTAGATTCTCAGGTTAGGCATAGCGAGTCCTCCCCTTTCACCTACATCTTGTAGGTATTTCATCTTTATTCTAGGTTTTTTACCTTTCCATACAAACTTTGAGAGACCCTTTTCCCACTCTTTAAATGGTTTCTCGTTTGTGATTACTGGTATTGTTTGAAACAAAAATAGAAACTTAGGGAGAATATTCATCTTTATAACTGATATCCTTCCCAATAATGATAAGCTCAGATCTTTCCATCTTTTTAAATCTTTTTTAACACAATCCCACAAATTCCCATAGTTATTAGCAAATAATTCTGAATTTTTATTTGTGATCCAAATTCCTAAATATTTGGTTTTTTTATGCACTTTTATCCCAGTAATTATTTCCAGTTTTTGAGTCTCGCTTGATGTCATATTTTTCACTATAATTGCCGTTTTGTTCTTATTAATTTTTAAACCAGATATCAATTCAAATTTCTTAAGTTCCCTCATCAATTCCAAAGAATCATTTAAAGGATCACTTAAAGTCACCATAAGATCATCAGCAAAGGCCTTCAGCTTATATTCTTTTCTTTGAACTTGGACCCCTTTAATATTTGTATTTCTTCTTAAGGTTTGCAGCAAAGCCTCAAACACCAACAAGAAGAGAAGGGGTGAAAGAGGACACCCTTGCCTTGTACCCTTTGTTATGCGCAGAACCTCAGTTCTTTCTCCATTTATCCATAACCTTGCTCCTTGATCTTGGTATATTGCTCCAACCCATCTCATATAGTTATCCCCTAAATCAAACTTTCCCATTACACATTTTAGCAGAGACCATGAAACATTATCAAAAGCCTTCTCTAAATCAAAAAAGAAGGCTGCAAATTTCTTATTAATATACACTTCATGATAGTCAACTAAATTTAAATACAGTAGTGCCTAGTATTGTCTCTAATGTATCTTTTTGGTACAAAGCCTCTTTGATCTTTATGAATGACTGAAGTGATATTTTTTTTCAGCCTTTCTGCTAAAATACTCGCAAAGATCTTGTAATCGTTATTTAAAAGTGATATAGGTCTATAATTTATCACTTGGGTCAGGTCTTTTCCCTCTTTTGGAATAAGGGATATAGTTGCTTCTTTCCAAGTTGTAGGGAAATATCCCTCCTTCAGATTATTCATCATATTTTTCAGTGGTTCTACTAATTCAAGTTGAAAAGTCTTATAATATAAGGCTGAAAAGCCATCTGGGCCAGGAGAAGAACCAGATTTACTATCCTTAATGGCATGAAGTACTTCTGCTATGGTAATTGGCTGATTCATCTGAACCTTTTGTTCTGGTGTTATTTGAGGAAGGCTACTATTATTTACATATTGATTTATTTCCTTTACATCTTCTTCATGTTGATTGTATAAGTTCTTGTAGTAGTTATAGAAAATCTGTTTAATTTTATTTTGATCCGTAACAATTTGTTGGCCTTGCTGGATCTTAATTATCAACTTTTTCTCTTTTTTTTCTTTCAGTTTACTAGCCAACCATTTACCCGACTTGTTTGAATCTTGAAAGTTCTTTAATCTTAAATATTTAAGCTTTTTTTCTATCTCTTCTGTAAGCAAGATAGACATTTGTTTTTGTAGTATTTTAATCTCCGAATTAATCTTTGAATTTGTAGGATTTTTATGCAGTTCTTCTTCTTTTACTCTCAATTTATCTGTTATCTCTTTCAATTTTTCTTGGTGTTTTCTTTTCATTTCCGCATTTTTCTTTATGAAAAAACCTCTTAGGACTGCCTTCAATGCTTCCCAAACAATCGTATCTTTAGTACCTTTCCCCATATTTTCTTGAAAGTAATATTTAAGTATTTCTTTGGCATCTTCTACTATTTTGGGGGATTTCAAAAGTTTTTCATTTAATCTCCAATTATACACTGCTTTT
>NW_024812592.1:0-2594 GCF_019175285.1 Sceloporus undulatus
CACCTTTAACTTCCATTACAGTTCCACAGAGCTGTTTAGCCATCTCTTCATTCCTTCCTTTAGTTCTCCCTACCCTCGTTTTTCCTTCCTTTTTCTGTGTGTCTTCCTTCCCTCTTCCTCCTCCTCCTCCTTTCCCGGACAGAGACCTTCCTCAAGGCCCATCCCCCACACCAGGAAACCCAAAATGCCCTGTGAGCTCTGGCTGAACCAGGACATGGTCCCTTTTGGGGGGGGAAGGGCCTGCATCATCCTCTGCTCTCAGGAGGGCAGCCTGAATGTGGAGGGGGGCAGCTAAGGGGGAGGAATAGAGAGAGTAGGCCAAATACAGCTAAAGAGGGAGAGAGAAATAAACCACAGGAACACATAGACTTCTATCTACTTCCTCAGATGCATTTGGATGCAACAATGATAATAGCAACATGTAGAGAGAACTTGCAGCACCTTTTTGACTCACTGAAAGAAAGAAATGGAAGTAGACTCTCTCAATCTCTCTCTGTCTCTGAGTCCGCTCCGATGGAAGGAGGAAGCAGGAGGAAGGAGCGTGAACAACAGGCATTGCCCCCTACCTCGAGGCCCATCCCCCCACCAGGCTACAAAGTAAAGCTTCCTTTCTGTTTAGTGTAGGACAACAACAACAGCTCATGTGCACTCTGGGATCAACAAGACTATGTTATCCAATGTACTGGGGGGAAAGCAATCCTCATCAATTTTCCACATGTGGTGGGTGCCTAGGACCCTTTGCCCATCCACCCTCCAGGCAAGCAAGGGAAGCTTTCTTTTTTAGTAGAAGTGCACTCTGTGACATCTTGGAATTTTCGAATTTAAAAAAAATTTTTTTGTAAATTTTTCAGGTCTCTGGATAAAATTTCGATTTTCAACCACCTATTTTTCAAGTTTGGTAACATTACCCCTCTACTTAAATAAATTGTATTAATATCTTTTAATCTAAAATTCTAACATTTCTTTTAATTTCTGATTTTAAACTAGTTTTTTAAATATTACATAACTCTTTCCCAAATTTCATTATCTTTCAATGGTATTTAATTATTTCTTTAAGGAATTAAATATTTGAAATTTAAAATTTAAAATTCCACTAAGCAAACAATTTGAACTAAAGACAAGTACTTATTAATTGCAAAATGTTGTAAAAAATCTGAAATTTAAAATTTTTTTAAAAATTTCAAATTTTTTTTTAAAAATTCAAATTTCTTAGAAATTTCAAAAATTTTCTAAAATTTTTGAAAATTTTCAAATTTTTAATATTCTTGTTTTAATTTCATTTCAGAAACCTATTCTGCACGCCAGAAAGCATCATTGACCCCTGCTGAGAGGATTGCTCTTATTAAAAGGAAAAACGACAAATCGAATTATGAATTATTGGGCCGTGAGATGATGGAATCATCTAGAAAAAATATGGAGAGTCTGCTGAATAACAGTAACGAGCATTTTAGGGAAGAAATGCAATGGAAAAAGCTATATCTAGAGGAAACAAGGTCCAATTTCAAGGAACTAATTGGTGTATTAAAGGATTTCACCAATACCTATAAAGAGGATTGTGCAAGGAGAGAATCAAACCCGGTCAGGGTTGTTAGGCGTGTTAAGAAAAAGGGAGGGGATAGTGTTCCAAGCAAAGACCAACCGCTTCCTCCAAAGGATTCTGACTCTGTCCCAATAGATACCAATTCTTCACAGTGTTCACAGGAGCAATCTAGCAACCCCGGTCCAAGCAATGACTTGCAAATATCTAGAAAATTCCGGGCTCCAAGGGTTATTAAGAAGCCGGTTCCTTTTTCACCATGATTTGTTATAAATGTTTTGGAATTTAAATTTAATTTCCAAAAAAAATGGCAAAGCTTGGGTATTAGTAGTTAGCGGTAGTAGCACAATTAACTTTATAGGACTGACAGATGTAATGTCTTTGTTTAGTAGTAATGTTTGTCTTCTCTTGCATTCACAAATGATGAACACATGAAGAATGAGCTATAGAAATAGATGTTTTTGCATTTTACTTGCTATATTTTTAAACATGTACTTATGTAACATTTATTGCAATAAAAGTCATAAAAGAATTTAAAGTTACACAGTGTCTAAATTATTACATGACTGAAACGGGAACAATTGTAACAACATCTGTGTAAACAACATTTTATATTTTAAGTAGTATTATTATTGTCATCTGTATCAGTATCAATCCCACATTATGAGGAACAGTACAATTACAGAGCGCTGTACATTAAAGGTCTTTATTTAGAATGTGCAATGCCATCAGGCTTACAAACTACAAAAATATATCCTGGTAACTTTATTTCCCCCAGTACACGCATACTAAGGAACTTATACTATGATTACATTGACACAATACATTGTTAAGAATTCAATCAACACAAATCATTGTGTTCTACCACATAAACATTGCATTGCATTGGCCAACGATGGGCACATTGTGCTTGGATAGACAAAGTTCCCAGAAGAACACTGATTTACGCATCTGCGTATTTCAAGGTAATGTGAACCACCCAAAGTGGTATGCTACAGTGCATAGTACTGGGAAAGTACACAAACCTTGCTGTTTAGGCAAGGTTTGTTACAAATGG
>NW_024812593.1:0-2594 GCF_019175285.1 Sceloporus undulatus
AGCCAAGGACCCCACAACAAACTCCAACTCCAATAATAATAATAATAATAATAATATTTATTTTAAAATAATAATAATAACAATAATAATTTTTATTTATTTTAATAATAATAATAATAATAATAATAATAATAATAATAATAGTTTAAGTTATTAGTTTGCTGAGGCACCAGAGCTCTCTGGCAGAGAAGGCTCAATGTCTCAGGACACAACAGTTCCCAGAATTCCATAGCACTGAGCCAAGACAGTTAAAATTGAGTTAGACTGGATTATCTCCCCAGTGTGGATGCAACCTAAGAGAAGGCAACTATTACAAAGGGAAGGAAAGATGTAGATGAAATAGATGAGGAGAATGACAAGAGGATAGATGTCGATGTGGCTGAAATGGATGGGGGCTCTGACACGGAGGACCCCTTTGAATTTGGCTGCCAGGAATAGGAAAATAGAAGGGAGGAAGAAAGGTGAAGCTGTCATTCACGTGAAAGTGGAACCAGGCTCCCTTCTTAACCCCGGAAGTCCAAAGGTTCAGGATGCCTTCAGGGCCCCACTGAGCATGCACAAGGGTCCCAATTCGAATCGTTGAATCCGCATGGTATGCACTGGTGTGGTAATAAAATTTGCACTCACTCCGCTTTGCCTGAATCCACATCACATGACTTGCCTTGGATTCGATTCCCCCTTGATTCGGAAGGGCAACGGAAGGGCAATCAGGTGTGATAAAACACGTTATAACGTCAATTCGCATCATTCGACCCACAGTCACCCCTGATCTTAGCTCCAATAACCTCCGTGTGATAAATGCCACAGGTGTCTTTACCAGATGTGTCTGTGATGGTGGTGGAACTGAGAGAAAACTTTCCCCAGTGGCCTGAAGACTCTGATATGTTCATATAGTATAGCTTTTTCCAGACCTTGCAGCTGAGATGAAGGCTGGCCTTGAAGAAATAAAAACAAAATAGGAGCAATATCAACTTCCTGTATGCTGTTCCTTAGAGCAGTGTCTCTCAGGCTGCCTAATAGGTGGGGCTGACACACCCACACCCACACTCAACATTCCAGGGACTACTACAATAATAATGCCCATTGGTTAGAACTGCTTCTTTATTTCCTGAAAATTCACTGTGGACATGGAAGCTCACAACTCACACACCTGGAACAGTCCATAGAATAAAATTCTGCATAATCACAAAATAAATTTGAACCCATGGCACAATCAGTGACATCATTTGGATTAATGGCATCTGCTGTAGTAATTTTGGGAGGGATAAGAAGCAGCAGCATCCCCCCCCACAACACTTACTGAAGCTTGAGTGCTGCTTTCCAAGGACTTGGGGGGGGGGGCACTTGGGAGGGAGGGGAAAAGGTGAGGACCCCCCTCCAACCCACAAAAAAGATGAAGCTTTGCGAGACTTCCTCCTCCAGCTCTTCAGCAGTAGCAGTTCAACTAGGCAGTGCATACCCAAGCAGGCAGGGAGCCTCCTCTCCCCATGTATCTGTCTCCATGCTGCCCAGCCCAGCTACCACCACAGCTAAACAGCCTGACAGCTAAGTACTGCAGAGTAAAGGAAAGTGGTTGAAGAGACTTCTCGCCCCATGCCCCTGCCTCCATGCTGCTTGGTCCAGCCACCACTGCCAAAGGGCCTGATGGCTAGGCTGGGCAGAGCAAAGGTAGGTGAATGGGGATACTCCTCACGTCTGTCCCCACACTCTGCATGCCTTTGTCCCCATGCACTTACCTCCATGCTGTCCAGCCCAGCTGCCATGATAACCCCGCTGCCAAAGAGGTGGTGGTGGCCTAATAAGAAAGGATGGAGATTCCCTTTTCTGTCTGATCAGCAAAGCTGACAGACCTGGAACTCTCTCACCTGCTGCCCCACAGCTTTTCTGGGTCTAACTGAGCTGCTGGCTGAGAGTCCTTTTTCCACCCTTCTGCAAACTTTCCAGACCTCACTTCCTCATCCCTTCCATCCAGTGCATCAAGTTTAACCCCCCTGCCCCCCTCAAGTGACGCCTATGGTTACAATGAAGAACATAACAGCATAGAAAACATCTGAATCATAGCAGAAGGACAAAAGGCTGTGCTACTACGACCTGTGACTGTTTGCAAAGTATACACAGAATTGAGCAAGGCAGGTGAAAGAGAAAATGGGGAGAAAGGGGTCTCATGGCACCTTTAAGACTAATCTCTGAAACTGAAATAGGGTACAGAAAAGAACAATTATCTGACCGGTCATAAACTTTCAAAGAGCTGGTTTAGAATAAACATTTCTGGAATTTACAAGCTAACATAGAGACAAGAGACAGTGTCTTCTCTCCGTAACTGTCATCCTTGGGCCTGTGAGGGAGAGAACAGGCTGGCCTCAAGAGACAGTGCCCTCCCTCCGTAACTGTCATCCTTGGGCCTGTGAGGGAGAGAACAGGCTGGCCTGAAGACACAGTATTCTTGACTGTATATTATATTGTAACCTGTTTAAAATGTATATTCTCTTTGAACTTGGAAACCGCTTTGATCTCCCAGGAAAAGCGGTATAGAAATAAATATATTATTAAATGTACTATAGGTGTTGTGATAGTCAGTACCCTAATCCATTATC
>NW_024812594.1:0-2594 GCF_019175285.1 Sceloporus undulatus
TAGAAAATCGTAACTCTAAGGAAACTGTTTTTTATCTTTAGATAAAGAGTGCGGGAGTAAGGTGACTACTGTAAAATAAGGATGTCTAACATAAACAACATACTTATCAGTGATAAGAATCATCAGTTATATTAAGGTCTATATATGCCTAAAACAGACAGTAGAAAATACTTTTGGCTCCCCTTTCCAACATCAACCTCCTGCTGCCTAATAATTTGGTATATTTCAGAGGAGTATAGATGACTACAGGATTAGATTTTGTTCTTTCAGAATGAAACAAGATTAAAGACTAAAAAAAGATTTAAAGTGAAAGCAGACAAGTGGCATTTATGAATAATGTGTAATTTTTTTTTATCTCTGAGTACATATTTTAGATATTTCAGCACAGGTTTGAGTCACATAAAGCTTACAACTATGCAGTCCAGCCAAAATAAACACACTTATTAGAATTGCAATAAGTAAAATCAATGGGATTGCATCCATGTGAATAGCAAGCCCAATATCTGCTATATGTCTTTTTATACTACCTTTCATTGTTGGCTATTAAATTCAACAAGACTTACCACTGTGGGGGGTTGCATTATACTGAAACAGAGGCTTGCATTTGGCTGAACTAGAAATCACAGGCTACATTATATTGCCTAAGAGCAAATTTGTCCTTGATGCTTTTTGTACAGTGACTTTTCTGACAATTTTATCCAACTACTTCATTAAAGTTGAACAACTTCATTAAAGTAAAGCCTTACACTAGATGAAATAGCTGATAACTAACTGCTTATTATGGAAGGATTTAGAGGTAATTTCCTAGATGAGCCTCCTAGCAGAACTGATCTCAGCAATCAGTTCATGAAACAAGGCGAGTATCCAAAACTTAATGAATCTGGGCCTATGAGGATTCTGCTCCAAGCCAGTTTTCAGTGCCTAATGTTCATTCCTGGATAAATCTGAAGTGTGATATTAATGCATTTACATGGCTCTTTCATTCAAAGGAAACTGATTGCATAGTCCCACCTATCATCTTTCTTAGTCACTACTTAGTTCTATCCTACAGGGATATATGAAATATATACTGCCTGTAGGTCAGTATTGTATTCTCCAGCTATACTTATCTTGACAGTTAGCTGTCATATCTAAGGCAAAGGAGACAGTTTCACTGCTTAATTCAGAGCTCAAAGTCACCATTGTTGGACCTTGAAATCTGTTCTGGCTGATCCCAATATGCATGCATAATACTAGAGAACTTGCAGCTGATCATGGAAAAGAACGTTTTTAGTGTGATGGGTGACATTTATTTATGAAAGTATTAATATTTTGCCCTTTATCCATAGATACAAGGATGGCTTATAATAAAAATCAAGTTAAAACAACAAATAATTACAAAAGCTTAAACAATTAAAATATTTTTTTTCAATTTAAAACAGATTAATTAAAAACAGTTAAAACAATATTGAATGAAATAACTATAAAACATTTGCAGTCTGGATAAAATCAGTTTGGCCTGAAGGCTTTAATTAAAAGCCAGATTTTAACTTGACATCAAAATGTTTAGAGCCAATTGGGCCTCCAGAGGGAGAAAATTACACAACCAGGGTGCCACTGCAGAAAAGGCCCTCTCCCATGTCCTCCCATAATGTATTTCCTTGACAGATGGGACACAGAGAAGGACCCTTCCAATAGATCTCAGATTTCAGTCAGACATATAGAGTGACACTCCCTCAAGTAATGAGGTTCCAAGCCATTTAGGGCTTTAAATATTAATACAAACACCTTGCATTCAAAATGAAAACATATTTTAACCAGTTCAGTTCCTTCAGAATGGATGTTATACAGTATCTGAATAGAATTCCAGTGAGCAGTGTAGCTGGTTTTAATACAACTACTCTGAAATAAGGTATTTATATATTTCAGTTTGGAAAAGCTACTGAAATGTTAAACACACACACACACACACAGAGAGAGAGAGAGAGAGAGAGAGATTAATTTTGAATGTCACTCAGTGCCCTGCAACTGAACTTGGGAAGTACTGTTGCTGAAAGTATTATCTGAGTTGAAATGGAAGAAATGTCTGTAATGCTTAATGTGCGCTGTTTGATACAAGCAAACCAGTCATCTTGCAGCTAACATTTCAAATAATGTGACCTGATGTGCAGATACTTATGTTACTCTAATAGTTACTGTAACAGTATTTTTTTCCAGTAGGCCATCTAAAACCTTTGCTTTGATAAGTTCTGTTTAGCCTCATACCAAATCTGTAAAGTTGCTGAATAGATAATACATAATCCATAGCAATTACAAGGCTTTGGTTCAGCCCTGTAAATATCAGATATCTAGAAGTTTGAAGTCTGTTATATAAGCACAATTCAGAGAAAATTGTTCTCGTTCTGGCCTGTGCTTTACATGTATCCAGTCAGAAGCTCCTTGACTCAAATATCCTCAGTAATCTCTAATTTTTTTTAGTGCATAGATACAGTGGTACCCTGGGATACGAAATGACCGCGTTACGAAATTTCCGGGATATGAAAAAATTAGATAGGAAAAAACTGTTCCGGGTTACGTTTTTTTTTTTCGGCTTACGAAAAATTTTTTGGTGCTTT
>NW_024812595.1:0-2593 GCF_019175285.1 Sceloporus undulatus
AATTTTAAAAATAACCTGGACAAGAAAGCAGTAGAGAAATCTTTGGAAAGCAACCCCATGCAGTAAAGACATCTGAATAGTGACTTTCAATGGTTAACAGGTCAGAATCACATTGTTACTGCACTGTAATAGCAAACCATTTACATTTTTTTAAAAACTGAAAAACTCTGAAAAGGATTTTAAGAGCATAGAGTGCAAAAAAAAAACCCTACACATCTATTCTCTTGGGAAGTCTTGTCCTCCCTTCCCAAGCACTAAAAGTAGTCTGAGGTTTCCCTAGTGGAAATTGCATTGGAAACACTCAAGGGACTCAGCAGGGACAACAAGACTACAGCCGCAACATGCCGATTACTCAATCCTTCTCATTGTGAAATGAAATGAGACATCTGCACTCCAAGTGGCTACTGAATCGTAGCAGTAAAGGGGGTCATTAACTATTTCCAGAATAACAGCACTGTTCAACACAACAACTCCGGTGGCACCTATATTTTGTAGGTGAGAGAGTAAAAGAGAGAGAGGGAGAGTTGTAGAATGCATTACTAACCCAAGTAATGCCAACAGAGTTCACACTGGGATTTAATCACTGCTGCTACTGCCATGCATTAGGGGAAAGCTAATGTAATTTACTGATGGGGCAGTGGAAGAGAACTAATATCAGGTATTTTATTATTAACAGCCTCTAGCCCTTACAATTATAGAAATAAGCATATAATACTACCGCAACATTCATACATAAAATGGAGACATACAGTTAATTAAACAATTGGGTGGAGTGGGGATAGAAGAGAGACAGAAAAGTCAGAGCTGTGATCTCAAGGATGTTAAAAAGTAGTACTGCATTGTGATCTGTAATTTTTAAAGAGCATGACTGACAAGGAAGAAATCACCTCCTGCTCAAAGGAAAGCCCACTGAAAATGATGCAGATAGAGTGGCTGCTAAGTCTGCCAGCTCAGAAGCGTCCCCCCCCCCATAGGGCCAAAACCCAAAATTCACAGAGAGCCTTCAATGAGGTTTACAGGAGTGGACCCTAATGATATTATGATGATCGCATGATACATTACTGTGACTAAGTCACCAGGCAGACTTAGACACGTTACAGACAGCCCCTTTGGGGCGGCCTGTAGGCGCTCCTTTCCCCGGTGTATCGGGGCCTCAGCTGCCACAACGGCAGCCTCCGAGGCCCCGATCCACTGCTTTCCAGGGCGTGAGGAAGAGGCAAAAGGCCGCTTCCCCGCGGCCTGGAAAGGGGTGTCCTCGAGGCTTCAAGCCCCAAGGACACCCAATGGCGGCGGGGAGGAGGAGAAAGGGGCTGCTTGGCCCCTTTCTCCTCTGCGTCGCTGGGCGCAGCCATCTAAAGGCTGTGCCCAGCAACGCAAACCTGGAAGGAGCTCCGAAACGGAGCTCCTTCCGGGGCTGCGGAAAGGGCGCACTAAGTGCCCTCGCGCGGCCCCACTACATAACAACCACACCGCCTTGTTTGGAGGCAGCGCGGTCATGACATAGTCATGGCGGCGGCCATTCCACACGGCCGCTGCCATTTTGTACATGCTGAGCCGCTTCCTAACCCTAATATGTGCTCAGCACGTACTTTAAGGCTCGTCTGTAATGGGCCTTAGTTTCCTGACAGCCATCCTAGTTCTGGTTGACTGTGAGAAAGGGGCTACTGGGGAAGGAGTAGATCTGAAAGGGAGAAGTGAGTGACTGGGAAGTCAATTAACTTGAATTAAGTTGAGACAAGGGCCCCATTCCCACTGGGCTATAAATTGAATCAAGAATTGGATTATAGGAACATTGTTCCCATTTTAACTCGCATTCGATCCTTGTTTAAGGAAAATCGTTCCCAATTGAATCCGTGTTCGATCCAACTTTGATCGATTTCTCTAGCTAAAACCTGAATCAGCGGTGGATAACCCGGGTTATCCTGACACCACTTTTCCAGAGGGGTTTTTTTTGTTTTGTTTTGTTTTGTTTTTTTTTGCAGCTATCGTGGCAGATCCGCGGCAAATTAATGGGAACGACAAGGGTGTCCGAATCAGGGGAGGAACAATGTTCAAGGGATGTCCCGGGGATGTCACCAGTTTTGTTCTCTTTCCTGGCATTCCTGGTGCCATTTTCAGCCATTTGCGTAGCCTTTCCCTGGTGGTGTGTAAAACGTTTCTTTTTTCAAAAGAAGAAAGTTAAACTGGGTTTTTTGGAGAGGGAGGGAAAAAGAAAGGAAAGAGGAGAAGAGATACGGAGAAAGGGAGGCTGGCGAAAACTTTTTGTGAGTGGAAAGGAAAAAGAGAGAGAGAGAAAAAAAAACCCAAAACCCTGAATGTCTTGTTTCCTTTTTTGAGATAGAAAAGGGGTGGCCAACCCCCTCAACCTTTTTTCTCTTCAAATTCCCCACAGAGCCATCTTTCTCTCCCTCTCTTTGCAAATAATAATAATAATAATAATAATAATAATAATAATAATAATAATAATAATAAATATTTGAGTGTGTAAAACTTTATTTTTTTAGAAAAAGAAGAAAGTTAAACTGGGTTTTTTAGAGAGGGAGGGGAAAGAAAGGAAAAAGGAGAAGGGATATGGAGAAAGGGAGGCTGGCAA
>NW_024812596.1:0-1998 GCF_019175285.1 Sceloporus undulatus
GCAGAGGCAGCCATTTTGTGTTCTGGCAGCCATTTTGTGCTGTTTGTGACTGTGGGGAACAGTGTTCCAGAACCTTCTCTGAGGCCTCAGTTGAGCAGAGGCTTCTCTTTCCGGAGGCTCCAGAGAGAGAAGGAGGCCAGGATCCTTGGGCCAAAAGGAAAGAAGTGTGTCTCTTCATGTGTCTTTTGTGTGTATGTTTTCTGAGAGGGTTTTCTTATTACACAGCTCTGCTCTTTCTGGGGAACATGGGATTTAAAAGGGTTCTGAAATGGGGAGGATAGTTTTAATACAAGCCTTATTATTATTCTTCACAAACATTGAGCTTTGGCTTCTAAGAGGAGGCTTGTCCCCCAAAAAGGCCAAAAGTGGCTCCTTTGGGAGGTTTAAAAAGTCTCCCCAGTTTCCTTATGAATAGATTTTCAGGCAAGAAGGAAGGAGACAGGCCAGAATAACTCATATCACCAAGAATGAAACAAACAAACAAGAACAACAAAAATAAGGATTAGAGACTAAAACAAACTATTTAATTGTTTTAAAGGAAAACCATTATGAGGAGGGTAAAAACAAGAATTGGGTCTTCTACCCTTTTACAACTGACTCAGGCTGTATCTGCACTGCAGAAATAATCCAGTTCTAAAGTATGTTAACTCTTCTAGTTCCATCCTATGGAATCCTGAGATTTGTAGTTTCTTGTGGCATGAGAGCTCTCTGGCAGAGAAGTCTAAGTGTCCAAAGGTAATATCCCAGGATTCCATAGCACTGCGCAGTTAAAGTGGTGTCAAAGTGACTTATTTCTATAGTGCGGATGCAGCCTTCATGGGAAAGGGGCTGATGCTGGGGAAAAACACTGGGGGCCTCTGGAGGTTTCAGCAGATGATATATTTATTTAGTTATGATGCACTCATTTCACATCTAGCTACAGGGACATAACCAGGGCCCTCTCCAATTCCCCATCCCCTAATCTCCAACCACTCTAAGAAGGCATGGAGTATCTGTTGTGTAGGGGAGCTGCAGTGAATCTATGCTAGGTCCAGGGGGCTTTGTTTGGTGCAGAGGGAGGAAGGGGATGCCCACCTCTGCATCGGCCCAAAGGAGGCATATGTCACCTGCGTATGTCACCAGCAGGATAATCTTCTCTGTGTCTTTGAGTGCTGCAGGGTTTCTTGCCAAGCTTATCCTAACCCTGGTCCCTTTTCACAGGAACTTCATCTCGGCCTCCTTGTACACGGCTTTGGGGCCTCTCTTGCTGGAAGTGACCAAGTACAGGGCCACCAGGACGCCTTACCTGATGGCCAACACAGAGGCCAAGCGGAGGAAGTTGGGCTCCAACAGAAAGAGGATGGAGAGGTACAAGAGCTCTTTGGTGAGTCACTATCATATTAGCTTCATCTATGTCGCTGCTGGGCCAATTTATGAAAGGGAGCAAATAAAATACTGCCCCAGTTTGGCAGAGATAGTCCTGGTTAATCCTCTGTCACCCCACTTTTTCAGGAGCTTTTAAAAATGTCCCAGTTTTCTCTCACTTTCCCCTTTCTCAGCTCACTTCAGTTCCTGAGGGCAATTGAGTTTGCAGCCCATCAACTCAAACGTGGGGAGAGGAGAGGAAAGAAGGAGGATATGGCCCTTCCCAGGAGGCTGAAGCAAAAGCAAACTGCTGTGCCCTTCCTAGCATGTGTGATCTTCCTCATAAACAACTTTGGCCATCTTTACTGCCTTCTGGGTTGTTTGTCCACATGTGTCTGGCTTTTCCAATCTGTGAAATATTGGGGGCTATGGGAGAACATCTCTGGATCTAAATATGGGGTGGGCCCAGTGGCCCTCAAGGCCAGAGTGCTCTCCGGAACTGTTATTAAAAATGATGTTTGCCTCTCAGATGTGGCAAGAAATGTTTAAATACACTATAATTCTTGGTTGGCTAAATGTACTGTATGTGTTGGGATAGTCAATATCCTAATCCATCATCAATATCCTAGCTATGGCCTAAATTATATTGTGTAT
>NW_024812596.1:2098-2593 GCF_019175285.1 Sceloporus undulatus
AGAATCATAGAGTTGGAACAGACCACAAGGGCCATTCAGTTCAACCCACTTCTGCCATGCAGGAAAACACATTCCAAGCACCATCCAGCCTCTGTTTAAAGGCCTCCAAAGAAGAGGACTCCACCAAACTCTAAGGGAGTATATTCCACTGTCTAAGAGCTCTTACTGTCCCAAAGTCCCTCCTAATGTTTAGGTGGAACTTCTTTCTCTCTGGCTTGCATCCATTGTGGTGTCTCCTTTTCTCTGTAGCAGCAGAAAGCAAGCTTGCTCCATCCTTAATGCCACCCTTTCCAATATTTAAACATGGATCTCATATCCGCTGTTAATTTTCTTTTCTCCAGGGTAAACATACCCATCTGTCTAAGCTGCTCCTCATAGGGCTTGATGGTTTCTGGATCCTTCACCATTTTCGTTGCCCTCTTCTGGGCATGTTCCAACTTGTCAACATCCTTTTTGAATTGTAGAGGCCAGAACTGGACACAGGATTATTCCAAG
>NW_024812597.1:0-2593 GCF_019175285.1 Sceloporus undulatus
TATTCCTCCATAGCAGAAGGGGTTTGACTGGATGGCCCTTGGGGATCTCTTCCAACTCTAGGATCCTATGTATTTCTTCATGGCAGAAGGGATTTGACTGGATGGCCCTTGGGGATCTCTTCCAACTCTAGGATCCTATGTATTTCTTCATGGCAGAAGGGATTTGACTGGATGGCCCTTGGGGATCCCTTCCAACTCTAGGATACTGTGATTCTATGATTCTGTCTTTCAGGTAGGTCTCCATTTCTGTGTTGAAGAGGCTATCTGTAAGCCACTTTGAGTCCCTCTACTGGGAGAAAGGCGGGATATTTAATCATCATCATCATCATCATCATCATCACCATCTGCCTGTATGAACAACTGAGCCAAATGTATATTATATGGGGGAGCAGAAAGTATATGATCGACTGTAATAAATCTCTGGTGGTTGGTGCATATAAACCAGAGGAGAGGTGAATCCACTCTTGGGTTTAGTATAACTATGGACCCATACAGACAGGCCGAAATAAAACTGCTTTGGGTCACTTTGGAGGTGTGCTGTTTAAATGATGCATGTATCCTAAAAGGCCAGAAGCTGCACCAAAGCTATGCTGCAGTTCTTTAGGGCTGAAGCATGACTTTTGCGTTGCTTCTGGCCTCTTAGGATGCATGCCACATTTAAAGAGCACACTTCCAAAGTGACCCCTAGCAGCTTTATTTTGGCCTGTCTGTATGGGCCCTTTATTTTGAAGAGAGGATTCAGCAGCTTGCATAGTTCCTTTGCAATTTGGACTCTAAGCCGAAGCAATGCTGGGGGCAGTTTCATTGCCCCCAGTGACATGGTGGCCATCTGCTGCCACTGAAATCAATGCTGTTATGGCCCTTTCTGCTTCATCTATGTGCAAAACTTTCCTGAGAATAAGGGGGAAAGAGCTGGGGCCTCTTGGCCTTTGTCTCCAATTCCAGATGCATTGTTTGTGCCGACTGAGAGCAGCTGTGGCTCTCGGCAATGCTGAGAAATGGAAACACACTGCGGCAAAAGCGCCCAGCTTGCTGAAATCTTCGTGGTCTCAGCCGTGATTCCCAAGGGGACAGAAGTCCTTTGCATCCACAACCCTTGTGCTGACTTCTTTAGTTCAAGATGCACAGATGTGGATGTGTCTGTTATTGGACTTGTAAGGAAATTGCCTGGAGCTTTGGCGAAGAAAAAACTAAGCCGCTATAGTTTGTGATAATTATAGGTCAATAGAGTGATAATGATAGGAAGCCTCCCTTGGGAACATGTTGCACTCGGCAGCTCCAACGGCAGAGAAGGCAAAACATGTTTACAGCCGTTGCTAAGTTCAGCAAAAACAGCTGAACATGGCCTGGCTTTTGCTCTGGAACAGCGTTTCCCAAACTTTGGTCCTCCTGCTGTTTGTGACTTCAGCTCCCAGAAGCACTAAGCCAGCTTGGCCAGCAGTCAGGAATTCTGGGAGCTGAAGTCCAAAACATCTGGAGGACCAAAATTTGAGAAGCACTGCTCTAGAAACACCCATGCAAAAGAAAGGCCAAGGACGGAGACCAGGGGTTCGAATCCTCACTCAGCCAGGGAAACCCACTGGGTGACTTTGGGCAAAAGGCCGGCTCTCTCAGCCTCAGGGGAAGGCCATGGCAAACTTCCTCTGAATAAACCTTGCTGGGAAAACTCCAATAGAAGGTTGATATACGTTAAAGTCACCCTGAAGGCACATAACAACCCCAAGATATTTTAACATGTTGTCAGGAAGCCAGTGATCTGAGCAGTAGGGATCAACCCACGCTGCAGCAATAAAGCTGATTGGCACCATTTTAATGGAGATCACTCTGGTCTTGTGGGCTCAAAGTATTCAGCCTGGCCTGTCAGGGAGCTCTGGGCCTCAGCAAACTACAGATCTCAGGATTCTGTAGGGCAGAGTTATAGGGACTAAAGTGGTGGCAAACTGCTCGGCAGTTTGGTATAATATAATAAGAATAATATAATAAAATAATAATAATAATAATATTATTTATTGTATACCCCCTCTGGCAAACCAATCTGGGCGTTAACAACAGTAAAATAATAAATATGACATAAAAACACTTTATACCCTCCCCCCCTAAGACAGTATTAAAACAGTATAACATATTAAAACAAATATCAATGCATAAAAACAACAATTAAAAACAAAAACCTGAATCCCTGTAGACACCCGGAAGCTGGGAGGCCAGTTTCGAATCCTGTTCAAGACAGAGAAGCCAACTGGAAGGCCTTGGCAAGTCACACTCTCTCATCCTCAGGGGAAAGCAATGGTGGAAAAAACCCTTTGAATAAACCTTGAGAGCTAGCGTGGGGTAGTGGTCTGAGTGGCAGATGATGACATGAGATGGCCAGGGTTCAGATCCATGCTTGGCCAAGGAAACCGATTGGGTGAGTTCGGACAAGTCCCACTCTCTCAGCCTCAGAGGAAGGCCAATGCAAAACTTTCTCTGAATAAACCCTGGTGAAAAAAACCCAGTAGAGAATTGCTATAAGTCAGAGTTGACCTGAAGGCACACAATACACTTAGGGTTGCCATAACCTGGCGGCCCCCGTGACAATCACGGTTTTGGGGGG
>NW_024812598.1:0-2593 GCF_019175285.1 Sceloporus undulatus
GACCTACTGATCACGAAAGGCAAAAGCACAGAGAAGGATGTGCTTCCCCGATAAAATATGAGAGCAAGAAACCGGCTGGCATGGCAACGTCATTAGTTTGGATCTGATGTCAGTGACCCACTTGTTTTGACTGGGAATCTCCATCTTGAGATCTCTCACCTTGGCTGCTGCGGTCATATACAGATCCGGGGATAATTGCTTCGCGGGCATCATACATGGCAGTTGTCATGAATCGGGCTCCCTAAGGAAAGGAGATGATTTTTAAAAAACAATTACGCTCACATGTATGCACAGGAGAAAAAAAGATAGTATTAAATGTCCACACACTTCAAACAGCTACTTGTTGCTCAAACAGGACAGCTGTACTCAGAAAACAAAGGGAGTAGAGGTGAATTTGCTTCTTTTCAGAAGAGTTTTCAACAGAAAAGACAGAACACTTCTCAGAAGTGTTTCAGAAACCTTTTTTGGATTGGAAGGAAGCATGTAAATATATGTAAACTGCTATCTAATTTGGGCATAATACATTAGATTTCAGAAGGAAATTTTGCAGTCCCTCTTCCCTGATTCTACTCCCTGTGCCAAAGCCCCAACTGCTTGGCTAGAAAAAACTGTGCAAGAGACCCTTTCCAAAAGCTGCTCTCTAAGTAAGCTAAATCACAAATGATGGACCACAGTTAAGAAAGCTTATGATATTAACTCACTGCAGATGGTATCTCAACAGACACCCCCACCCTGGCACTCAAGCTATTCTATGTTTCCCAGCACTGAAGCTTAGACAAGCAAAAGCTCTCCCAACCCTAATGCTCCTCTCTGGACTAACAGTCTGACCCCTGGGCCTTACCGGGTTGATGGTATTGACAAGCTTCCGAGGCTTGCTGAACTGCATGAGGCTCTCGCGGAGGTTGTTTAGCGGTCCTTCCACAAGCACCTTCTGTTCCTTGTAGTAGTTCAGCAGATGATTCCAAAGGGGTTGCTTGGAGAGTGCCTTTGGATTTCCAACAATAATGACGCCATATCTAGAGAGACCAAGTCAAAGTGATGTAGCACAGTTAGGTTGGAAGCATATCTGGCATGGCTGTGGCCTGTGACCACTGGTGCCTGGAAAATGGGCTGCTCTCAACATGAGCCTGCCTGAGAACTGTGTTCTTATCCAATTCCCTTCTCCATCTCCCCTGCTTTTGAAAGTGAGGCCAATGATGACTGGAGGGAACCTTTCCAGAAAGGCAGTGATGTATTTGCAGTGCCTGACAAAGACCCAAAATTCAAGTGGGTCATTTATGTTGGTTTTTCATCCAATAGTATTATGCTTGTTTAGGTTTTGTTCTGTCTATGAGATTTTTTAAAGAACAACTTGTAAATACTTTCAATTTTGTTGTCTTTGACTCTATAACCTGCTTTCAGAGAATACCAGTTGGTGAGCATAATGCAAGTAAAAAACAAGCAAAAGCATGCAAACGTACAGCCTCATGAGCTACTGAGTGCAGCCAAGATTCTCAATTCAGTATACTTCCAGAAATCTATTGAGGACAATCCCCAAGGCTGAGGAGTTCATTTTTGGCTGAGCTTTTTGGAACTTATTTTTGGTGCAAGCTTACAACCTCAGTGTCACTGAAGAACACTGTTTGGATTTTTAACAACCAGCTACAAGACTTAAAATGTAAAGTTCCAGTTTCTGAAGACTACAAACATCTCAGATGAGTAGATGCAAAGGGGATGGGCAAACAGCGCTGGCTTGCACAGGAAGGGATCTCGCATACCTCGCTCTGGTGAGAGCTACATTGAGACGTCTGGGATCATTCAGAAAGCCAATTCCTTGGTGTTCATTGGCTCTGACGCAGGACAGGATGATGAAGTCCTTCTCTCGGCCTTGGAATGCATCTACGCTGGCAATTTCCACTTCCTGAAAAGGAGGAGAAACATAAAACAGAAAATAGATTACTTTTCTCATCAGCTTCACAGAGTGAACATCAAGGATAATTTTCTGTCTCACTGTGACCACATGCATCACCTGCCTTACATATTTAAATTTTTACTGTTAACAGAAATTAACAGTTTCTGGATGCCAGTTTTCTCTCTGTTTTAATTCAACACAATGTCCAGAAAGTGGTGGGAAAACTTTGACTGAGGGACAAAATAGTCACCTTGCACAATTATACTACTAATAATAATTAATAATAATTTGTTTTATTTATATACCGCTATTCCAAAGCTCATAGCGGTGAACAGCAAGTAAGCTAATTTGCCTCCAACAATCTGGGTATTCATTTTAGCGACCTCGGAAGGATGCAAGCCTGAGTCGAGCTTGGGCCCTTTTGCTGGTCTTGAACTCGCAACCTTGTGGTTTTGAGTGAATGGCTGCAGTACAGGCATTTAACCACTGCGCCACCAGGGCTCCTGGTGGCACAGCTGGAAGAGTAACACACTTCCTTTGTATTACACTGTATCTCACACTTTGCAAATCAACAGCAGCCAGGTTTCTATGCTCCCCACTAGGAAGAGTATCTAGAAATCCAACTGTGGGTTGTGCTTTGAATGAAGGGTAGAAGCTTGCATGCTTTCTGTAGGGAACCCAGGCAAACTCACACAGGGAACA
>NW_024812599.1:0-2593 GCF_019175285.1 Sceloporus undulatus
ATGACCGCGACCATGGCCCGAGGCGGTATGCAAATCCGTCCGCGTTTCCCGCCGTCCTCTGCCGCCTCCACCGCACCCCCGACCGCCATGCCTTTGCCCGGACAGCAAATGACGCAGGTATTTACAAAGCGGCGCCGTGTTGCATGACGAACCAAGATGGAAGGCGGTGGGTTTTAAGAACAAATTACTTTCTCGCAGGTCAGCCAGAGCGGCCTGCCCATGATGTCTTCCGCGTCCCCTGTCCAAGCGCAGACGCCGCAGCCAATGGCGCCGCCGCCGCCACAACAACAGCAGCCGCAGCCATCACCGCAACCGGGGCAACCCACCTCACAACCGAACTCCAACGTAAGGTAAGACGCTGGACGCGACACATAAACGGTGCCGGTCATGTTGCAAATGGCGCACTCTTTATTCACCGTTTCTTCGTTTTTTCCTCAGCTCCGGCCCGGCGCCGTCCCCCAGCAGCTTCCTCCCGAGTCCGTCACCGCAGCCGTCGCAGAGTCCGGCCGCTGCGCGAACGCCGCAGAACTTCAGCGTCCCGTCACCGGGGCCCCTCAATACACCCGGTAACAGGCCCTTGGAGGTCACTTCCTTCCTTCCTTCCTTCCTTCCTTCCTTCCTTCCTCTTCACTTGATTCCCTTCTCTTTTGTTATCTCCTTCCCTTCTTTCTCTTGATTCTCCTCTTCCTCTGTTTTCGTTTGATGCCTCCGCTTTGTCTTTTCCTTTCTTCTTCCTCCTCCTGTTTTCCTCTTCTTTTTCCCCTCTCCTTCCTCTTCCTTTCCATTCCTTCTTTCTTCCTTCCTTTTCTTTCTTCCTCCTTTCTCCTTCCCCTTTCATTCTTATTTCCTTCTCTCCTTCTTTCTCTCCTTCGTTTTTCTCCTGTTCTTTGTCTCTTTTTCATCTCCTCTCTTTATTTCCATCCTTCTCTCTTTTTTCTCTCCCTCTTTTTTCTCCCTTGTTCTCTCCATCTTCTCTCTCTTTCTTCAATTAAAAAGATTGTATGTACAGCACTGTGTAAATTTACAGCGCTTTATAAATAAAGGTTAATAATAATAATAATAATAACAATAATAACAATAATAATTTCTCCCTCTTTCTCTCCGTCTTCTATCCGTCTTCTGTCTTCCCCTCTTCCTCTTCTATCCTTCTTCCCTCTTCCTTCCCTCCCTCTTTCTTCTCGCACTCCCTCTTTCTCTCCATCTTCTCTCCTCTTTCTTCTCTCCCTCTTTTTTCTCTCTATCTTTCTGTCCATCTTCTTTCCTTATTTGCTCTTTCTTCCCTTTTTTCTTTCTTCTCCCTCTTTCTCGGCTTTTCTCTTCCTATCTTTCTTCTCTCCTTCTCTCCCTCTTTTCTCTCTATCTTTCTGTCCATTTTCTTCCCTTATTCTCTCTTTCTTCTCCCCTTTTTTGTCTTTCTTCTCTCTTTCTCTCCTTCTTCTCTCCCTTTTTCTCTCTTTCTCTCTTTCTTCTCTCTCTTTCTTCTCTCCTTCTACCTTTCTTCTCTCCTCTCCCTCTTTTTCGTCTCTATGTTTCTCTCCATCTTCTTCCCTTGTTCTCTCTTTCTTCCTTCTCTCCTTCTTTTCTCCTTCTCTTTTTCTACTCTCCATCTTCTTCTCTCCCTCTTTCTCTCCATCTTCTGTTCTTTTCTCTTTCTTCTCTCCTTCCTCTCTCTCTCTTTCCCTCCCTCCTCCTCTCCCTCCCCTTCCTTCTTCCTCCTCCGTATCTCTGACTGTCGCCTCCATTTTGTTCCCCTTCCTTCTCCCTAAAGGCAATCCCAGTTCAGTCATGAGCCCGGCCAGTACAAATCAGTCCGAGGAGCAGCAGTACCTGGAGAAGCTCAAGCAGCTCTCCAAATACATAGAGCCCCTCCGGCGCATGATCAACAAGATTGACAAGAATGAAGGTAAGCGCACCTCTTCCGCTCTATTGCACCGATTGCCCAAAACGGCGAGGAAAGCGTACTGATGCCTTCCGCTTCCTTTCCAGACAGGAAGAAGGACCTGAGCAAGATGAAGAGCCTCCTGGACATCCTGACTGATCCTTCGAAAAGGTACGATGCCCCTTTTTCCTGGAGGAATGGCGTCCTGCGCGCTTTTGGCAGCCATTTTAATTTCGCTCGCGGCTTCTTCCCCTTCCAGATGCCCCCTGAAGACCCTCCAGAAGTGTGAGATCGCGCTGGAGAAGCTGAAGAACGACATGGCGGTGGTGAGCGACGCGGCGTCAGGTTAGGGGTGCGGTTTTGGTGCGGGAAGTGCAGCACGTAACTTGTCTCCATCTTTCTTTTGCGCATCAGCCGACCCCCCCTCCGCCTTCAGCGCCACCCACGAAACAGCAGTACCTCTGCCAGCCGCTGCTGGACGCCGTCCTCGCCAACCTGCGTTCGCCTGTCTTCAATCACTCCCTCTACCGGACCTTCGTCCCCGCAATGGCCGCCATCCACGGCGCGCCCCTCGCGTACGTACGCTCCTCCCTTCGTCCCTTTCTCATTCCCCTCTTCCTTCCTTCCTTCCCTCCTTTCTCATTCCATCCTTCTCCCTTGCTATCCTTCCTTCCTTTGTTCTCTTTCTTTCCTTCCTTCCCTCCTTCCTCATTC
>NW_024812600.1:0-2592 GCF_019175285.1 Sceloporus undulatus
GGAGAACTGTATAAAAACAGTCTAACAAATAAGTACAATTTTACCTCGGCAAATGAAGTGAAACTCAAAAGAAGCATCATAGGATCTATCAGGCAGAACTCTCTTCATCATGTAAACTTTTAACAGGTTCGCTAGTGGTCAAGTTGAAGGCAGTTCTTCATTAGTCTGTGTTCAAAGGAGGTTTGTCATAGGCCATCTCCACCGTATGACTGTGGATGAAAAAGCCCACCAGACTATATGTCCAGGAAAAGAAATTGGGGGCACCTTCCTGGTAGGATTTTTCTTAAACTGCCTCCCAAATAATATTTCTTCTGTGAAAGATTACAAGCCTTGTGTTTTTCATGAGCAAAACTGTGTCTAAGCATGGCTATGGAAGAGGTCCATACATTTCTAAATGGGGTTGAGAAAGTGGAAGGAGACACAGTTTTCTCCTTCTCTCTTCTTGCTTGATCTTGGGGTCATTTGGTGGAGATGGGAAATTCAGGATAGACAACAGCAAAACAAAAACCACATTTCACATAGTTCATGTAAACTTTGTCAGACTGTGACTTCCATATTATTGGGGAATTGAATTTCCTCCAGGTTTTCTTCCATGGGGCTGGAGTCCATTTCCAAAATAGAGTCAACACCAGAGAGAGCTCAGACTAAAAGACAGAGCAGATTCCTAAAGCAAAATTAGGGATGTGACAAAATCAGGGATCTGACCACTGAAAGAAAGGAGGGGAAGAGGGTGTGACATTGCCTTGTTGTGGTGCTGCTGATGGTGGTGCCAGTGTGTCTCCAAGTAATTTTTGACTAATGGAGATCCAAAGATGCTTTTGTTCATTCTTTATTTTATATTCTAAGCCACGTTGAGACCCACCCATGGGAGAAAGGTGGGATGAAATTTAATAAATAACACAACCATACAGTTCAAAGAAGGTACAATAGGAATGAATGAATAAGAAGGATGCTTTCAGGTGAGATCAACCAGTCCAACTTCTGAGGCCTTCACAAAGCAGGAGTAGGTTCCACTGTAAGGAAGACAGTACTCAAAACACTAACATAAAATAGGAAAGAGGCAAACTAACCCAGAGAAATGCTCTTGTCCTGAGGTCTCTCCTCCTTCTCTCAGCCTCAACTGACTCAACTCCCACCTTGGCCAAGATTCTCAGTTCTTTCCAGGGAAACCAACCAAAGAAACACATTCTCCTTGGTTCCATCTGACCACTTCTCCATGAGTCCAATTACATGGGTTACATTTCTCTTAATAGGATGATTTCAACTGCTTTTTAACACTTCACAGTCAGCTCTCAGTATCCACAGATTCTGCATCTCAATATATCCCCCAAAAGCCATCCTTGATTTTGCCGTTTTATGTAAGGCTCATCATACTACAACCCCATTGTTTGTAATAGGACTTGAACATCCACCGATTTTGGTTACTTCGTGGGGTCCTGAAGCCAAACCTCAGCAGAAACTGAGGTCAAACTGTAAATAATGTTCAAATGCTTTTTATTTTCAGAAGAAACAACCATACATTCAATAAAATTACAGTTCAAACATACATCACACTTGTTTTTATTTTTGTTCTGATTATTACCATCTACTTCTTCCATCTACATCTTTCTCCTTCCTACCTCCTCTATTCTTTAAACCGCATGTCATCCTACCTTCCTACTACCTTCTTTCTCATTCTTTCCACCTCTCTCATCCTTTCTCTCTCTCTCCTTTATAACTGTACCACTCTCTTTCTCATCATTCCACTCTACCCAACTGTAACCTCTACCTTCTACACTTACACATACCTTCGACTACATACCTAACTCTCTTTTTACCACATCTATCTTCTTTCTCCCTTTCTGTCTCACTTCTAGAAGAATAGGAAAGAAGATCTTATTTCAGCTTCCTCACTTCTAATTTATTCTATACTTTACCATGTATCATAACTTCCCTTTCTTTCTCTATTTCATATTTACTTTACTATTACACTTCTGTCCTGTTACTCAATTTACATTCTTCTACTCTATCCAAAGTTCAGTTAATACACAGAAAAGACTCTACAATGTCATCTCCTTCTATCTCCTTTGAAGGCTGACTGATGCATTTCTGCATCATTATAGACAACAGTGATGACTCCACTCCACTCTTATGTCCTCTAACTGTGCGTGAATATAATACTACTACTACTAATAATAATAATAATAATAATTTATTTGGATCCCGCCTTTTCCTGAAGGAATAAAAGTGGGTTACAAGAAAGAGTAATAAATACAATATGTGTAAACTATATTTAAATTAATAGCCAAGCCCTAACCCTCCCTCCCGCACCCCAGTCCCAGTTATAAAAGTAAATGATGGTCCTGAACAGACAGGCCAAAATAAAGCTGCTTTGGGTCATTTTGGAGGTATGCTGTTCAGATGACACATGCATCTTAAGAGGCCAGAAGCTGCACCAAAGCTCACTCCAGTCCTTAGACTATACATGGCTTCTGGCCTCTTCGGACACATGCATCATTTAAATAGCATTTCTCCAAAGTGACCCAAAGGAGCTTTATTTTGGCCTGTCTGTATGGGCTCTAAGTTACAATACAGATAGGAAAAAGAAAAAAA
>NW_024812601.1:0-2592 GCF_019175285.1 Sceloporus undulatus
TGAGCTACAATTTTTAAAACAAAAGATATTTTCAAGAGACTAATTCAGACCTACCTTTTGTGAAGTATCACAGCTACAGAGATGAGAGAAATTGCTCCAGCCACACCAGCTGCAGCTATAGCCATTGAAGTGGCACTGAAACCTTGAGTTCCTGGAAGAGAAAACAATAGTGCTTGCAGGGCAGCTCTTACATGTCTTATGTAGGTCTACAGGATGACTCAAAAGGAAAGCAATGTTCTGAAACTACTGAGGCCCTTAATAATGTAGCTCTATAGAGGAGCACTGCTATAGTAAGTTGAGAATCACATGGGATACACAGAGACTTCACCCTCAGTTTAGTAGTGAGCTTCTCACAGAATCATTGGCCCTTTATGGATGCCTGACTTGTACAACTGCCCTGATCCCCTCACAGAATTTTACAGTAGCAGAAACATCAGTTTACAGTACTGTATGTTTCCTTTGCTTCTTCCATCTTCCCCCCTCCCCCCCTTATGACAGAGACAAATGTTAAGGAGGGAAAAAATGAATAGTCCAGTGGTTCCCATACTTTGGTCCTCCAGATGTTTTGGACTTCAGCTTCCACAGCTCCAGACGGTTGGCCAAGTTGGCTGGAGCTTCTGGGAGTTCTAGTGCAAAACATCTGGAGGGCCAAAATTTGGAACCATTGGTAGCTGCTCAATGTTTTTTGATAAGCAGCAGTAGGTGTCCTCTGTTTGGAAGCTAGCTCAGTCTCTGCAAGAACAACCCACTTCAGGATAACTACAATCTGTTTATACTTTGGTTGCCCTGATGGAAAACTTGTGCTGAGAAACAGTGTGTGGGAGGGAGAGAGTATGATTCTGTTGATTCTCCAGGGTCTCTAAGTAGTTTTCACTATCATTGACCATGGCCTCCTTCAAGGCTGTCAGGATGGGTGTGCTTTGCTATTCTGCATTATAGGCTCTGCTATCCCAGCACCTGGCTTTCACAATGAAACTGATGGATGAAGTAATCTGAACTAAGATGCTATAGCATGCTGATTATACCTAACTCATTTTTCCATTGTATGATTCTAGAGAGACATGGGAAACTGTGAACTATTGTTCAGGTGCAGTTTTTGCTTAGAGAAAGATAAACAGGCTGTAATCTAGGTATGAAAGAGGTACCATTTTTTGGTAAATTGCACAAATTGGGTAGAAGTATACAACCTATGGATGAATCTGAAAAAGTAGGTTATAGCCAACAAAGGCTTATGCTTAAATGAATTGGTTGGTTTTAGAATTCCTTTCCATTTTTTCCTTCTTTATATCGAAACAGACAAACATTTCTGGGGTGGAAGATAATGCTACCGAAAACAAGATATATTACATCCATAGCATTCCCTGATCTTCCAAGTTCGCAATTCTATAAATAGAGATACAACATTAGTCTGGAATATTTTGATTAGAGAAACCCATGATGGCTTTTAGTAATCAAAGTGTTCTCTTTTAAGACACATTTTTCAATTATCTGTTCAAGACCCTTTTCTCCTATTGATGTCAAGATGTTGTGTCTTTATGAATTTGGGATGCAGTGGCTGTTATGTCATGGAAGAATTTCTATGTTTATGTATATATTTATAAATATGAAATGTTTCCAACTTCTGTTGACATTGTAGAAAACAGGAGTGGTACATTTGCCCATATTTGGAAGTATTGTCCTCCAGTGAAACAATTCTGGGCCATGACAGTAATTACCATCAAGAGTATTAAAGGCTTGGATATTTCAAATTCATAGAGGAATGGTATCCTACATGCTGATTGCTACCTGTGTGCTGAAGCATGACGATCTGTAGTCAATCCATGGGGGTGGGGGGAGGAATGGTGGCGTATATCTGTCAATAATATTACAACCTTCACACTGCTGCATATGGGTTTTTCAAATGCTATTCGGTTCTTTCAGGAAGTCTTCTGTTAACTACTAGAATGGCCAGAAACCTCTTGGCTTTGGTCTATTAGCCATCGTAAATATGAACTGACCATGTGTGTGTTGTGTGCCTTCATGTTATTTTCAACCTAGGTGAAGCCTAAGGAAAACCTATCACAAGTTTTGCTTGGCTAGATTTGTTTAAAATAGTTTTTGCCTTTGCCTTTGCCTTTCTCTGAGGCTGAGAGAGTGTGACCAGCCTACGGTCACCCAGTGGGTTTCCATAGTTAGGCAGGGATTTGAACCCTGGTTTCCAGAGTCATAGTCCAACATTCAAACTACTACACCACGCTGACACTCAAACTGATGGGACACTAATTACTAATTGAGGGGATTATGAAATATGTTCATGAAACAATATTTTTAACCTAATGATATGGTATATTTATCACTTTCCCCCTCCAATCTCTGTTTTTAATGACAGCAGCAACAAGGGAACCATGGGGTCAAGTAGACGGGGCAAAAGGAGTGGCCAGATCACCCTGCGACTGCAGCAACTGGATGCTGTGGCCCTGTAGCCGGCTGCTGCTGCGGTACTAAATGGGCTGCTGGCAGGAGCGAGCGGCTTTTTGTTGCTCCTTTGTCCTGCAGCTTCAGGCTTCATTAGCTAGCCTGAATGTGGCTTCCAGCCTCTTCAGGGGTGTGCAT
>NW_024812602.1:0-2592 GCF_019175285.1 Sceloporus undulatus
GTTAAATAAAGCAAAATGAATATGAGCTCTGATGGAGGGGAGGCTGACCTCATCCCGAACCAAAGCTGCAGGTGTGCCAGGTGAAAGTAAGAGCAATTTCTTGAAAGATGTATTCTGGATGGCCTCCAGTTTCACCAACTGGGAATCCTCCCATCCCCACACAGAGCGCCATATAGGATCTGAGCTATAACTTTACTCTGAAATACTTTTAGAGCTGGTGCGACCAGATGACCCCCTGCCTGGTTGTAGGATCTAAGGATTGCTCCAATAGATCTCACAGCCATTGCTCTAATAGCTTCTATGTGGGGCCATTTTAATAGGTCCTCTGCCCCCAACGGAGGGAACAGTGACCTTCAGCCCAACCTTGACCAGGAAACAATCCATGGTCCATGGCAATGCGGAGATATTTACTACCTCCACCCATGGATGTGCCTATTCTGTACAGAAGACCACATTGAGAGTATGACCTGCAGAATGCGTGGGATCAGAGATTGTGATGATCTCCTGGGGTCCAAGCAGCCAAACCACAGCCCTATTATGGCTCTTAGCCCAGCAGACCCTTAAATTCCTTAAATCACGCTGCCTCCACCCAGTGAATTATAAAAGGATTTCCCTTAACCTACACTGGGACCGGTTAAGAAACCTTATTTCTGCTTCTTTACTGATCCTCTCAAGCATCAACCGAGCCAAGACACATGTAAAAGGAGCGTTGAGTAGTAGATACTCCAAGGAGATATGTATTATAAATAATAAATATAACTAAATTATAAGTCACGCAAGATATTTCATACAAGGGATTAAAGCAAATAAATAAACCTAAACGTCCAATTCTGAGACTAACTTCCAAGATCCGCTCTTTAACTCTCTCTCTCTCTCGATCTCCAACCGACACAATTCCCCCAACTGTCTCTTGGTCTCTCAGGCCTTATATCTCCTTCTCACAGAAGCTTCCAGAAGAAGCTTCATCTTGCTCTCTGATTGGTCAAGAGAGCCTTCCGTAGCAGTGATGTTACTCTGCATTTGCATAAACCTCCCTTTACTGCCTGAAGAAGACCTCCATTGACTGGAGCCCTGTTATTACAACAACAACAACAAGAGATTCACAACTCTACCTTGTTTCCCGGTTGGGAAGAATAGGAGGATTCCAGAGGTTCCCATTTCCACTAAGATTAGGAGCTCCCAAATTTCCATGGAAGAGGCTTCCTAAGGTATGTGCCAGGACAGAGAGGGGAACGGGGGGCTCCTCATGGGCAAATTACCATTTTGTCAGCTGAACCTGGGGCTCAAGGTCTCTAAGAAGAAGAGGTGCCAGGATCCCCCAGAATCCCCTCTGAGCCTTCAGGAGAGCAAGACTAAGGGAAGGGACAGTCTGCAAGGGGCTGAGAGCCACTTGGACCAAACCTTGAGGACACTTTCCCAAAAGCTGGCCAGGATTGGTTTCAGGGGCTGGCATTTTCCTCTCAGAGGACCATCAGGATCTCAAAGACCACTCCCCGTTTTGGAATTTGTTGTTTGACTGTGCTGCCCTCAGTGGAGACTTGCTTGCTCCTAAGGTGCCATGGAGGTGAGCATGGAACGTACAGGGAAGATGGCTTTTGCAGTCTTTTCCACCATTGAGCTTACCTTCTGTGGTCTTCAAGCCTGTCAAAAGAGAGCAGGAAAGTAACCTGGAGGAGAAAGCAAAGTCCCACATTTGATCCCATAAGCTCCCTCTCAAGCTTTTCCCAGCATGCCCTAGTCCTCAGTCTCCCTTCCAGATTTCCTCAAGGCCTCCTTCTCCATCCACTGCTGGTCTTTGGAAAGGAGACATAGACTGCTTTTGGGAAAGTTACTTTTGGAGGGACATAGACTGCCAAAACCTCCCAATCTGGCTCTAACATTAAGTATGTCAAATATCTGCAATGAACTGGGCCAGGTCTTACGCCAGGAGTGGGGATCCTGGGCCCTCGCTCCGTATCCCCATTAAGAAAAAGACTGAATCTCCATGACTGGTGCTATGTTTCATACTCTTGGGATGGGCAGCCAGGAAAACAGAATGCTTGAAAGAATTCAAAGGTTTATTGGATGGAGAGAGAAGTGCAAGATGCCTTAAAATCATATGTTCTGAATCAAAAACAGCATCAAAGATGCTCTAATAGTTTTACAGGACAGAATCTGGATAGACACTTCCTCCAAACAAAAAGTATTTCACATTTCCACTTTCTCTCCTTTCTGGAAATGCTGATGCCTCAAGGGCTGGATCCTAAGCAAAACAGAGATATGGTTTGAACTGCAATTCAGAGGTCAAGGTTTGTATGTGGTTTTTGATGCAATTTACTATTTTCAAGGTCCAACTGTATAAATGATTTAATTTTTTTAAAAAAATGGTTATAATTTTAATGCCTTTGCATTGTTTTGAATTTGTACTGTATTAAATTTGCAGTTAGCCACCCTGAGTCCCTATATTGGGAGAAAGGATGGATGTATATAAATAAAATACATAAACTGGAGATCCCTTGAAGATCCATGGGTTTCTTGGTGTAAATAGCCCTCCACCAATAGAGACAGAGACTGAATGAGTCTGTCCAGAATTGCTATGGGTCATTTTTGGCA
>NW_024812603.1:0-2592 GCF_019175285.1 Sceloporus undulatus
ATATATATATATCATATATGTGTGTCTGTATATATATATATGTATTATATATGTATACACACATACATATATATACATATTATATCTTTGTATTATATATACATAGATATATATACACACACACATATATAATACATATATGTGTGTGTATTTATATATATAATACATATATATAATAAATAATACATCTCTGTATATATATATAATATGTGTATATATCATACATATATGTGTATGATATATATTATATATATTTATATATACACACACATACCTACATACACACAAACACACACATATACACAATATTTTTACCTTTTTACCTACCTTTAATTAAAACACTACAAAGTTAAAATTCAAGACATGCAAAAGCTAAAACAAAGTCTAAAAATCTAAAACCAACCCTCCTGCCCACATAAAGCCAGGCTTGCATGATTTTAAAAAGCCAAGGAATATTTACCCATAGGGAAATATAGGAGAACACTTGTCCCTAGAGAAACATAGGAGGATACTTGCCCATAGGGAAATATATGTTTCCCTATGTGTAAGTGTCCTATAGTTCCCTATGAAGAAGTATTCCCCAGTGCGTCCACACTGGAGAAATAATCCAGTTTGAACTGCTTTAACTGCCATGGCTCAAGGCTATGGAATTCTGGGAATGGTACCACTTCTCCAGTCTGCATGGAGCCTCAGATGGTGAAAATAATCCAGGTAGAACCTGCATTGAATCTTTGTTGTTCACATGCATTTCAATGCACCAGATGAAGTTTCTATTTTGGGATGGAGGGCTGCCAAAACCCCCACTTAACCCAGAATAATTGATGCTGGGTTTTTTCCCCTTGGTTTTTTCCTAAAAGATTTGCATTGTCAACTGTGTGAATAAACTAATGTGGACAGACCTAGGATAAATCAGGTAGGTGGGTGGGGGTAATAGATTAAGATTTGTAGACTTGTACAATTTTGAAAATATGGTACTTCTTTGTAATTCAAATTACCATGCTGCACTGAGTGGGATGATACAATTTAATAATGAGAAAAATGTTTCAAAGGAACTTGCAAGATCTCACAGGCAGACACATTGCCATACAGTAGTTGCAGTTCCTCTTCCTTTTTACATCTGTACATCTTCCGTTTTACATTTGACCTGAAACGGACCTGAGAAAGACAAACAGAATTACTATTTTCCCCTTATTGCAGCTGGAATCTCTTGCATCCATTGCTCTGGGTCCCTATTCTCTGGAGCAGCAGAAGTCAAGCTTGATTCATCCTTAATATGACACCGCTTCAATGCAGCAGGAAAGAAAGGGTCTGGAAACCATGCCTTATGAGGAATGGCTCAGGGAGCTGGGGATGTTTAGCCTGGAGAAGAAAAGGTTAAGAGGTGATATGATAGTCCTGTTTTAGTGTTTGAAGGGATGTCATATTGTTTTCTGCTGCTCCAAAGATCAGGACCCGGAAGAATGGATGTAAGCTACAGGAAAAGAGATTCCAGCTCAACATTAGGAGGAACTTCCTGACAGTAAGGGCTGTTCGACAGTGGAACAAACTTTGAGTGTACTGGAGTCTCCTTCCTTGGAGGTCTTTAAACAGAGGCTGGATGGCAATCTGCTGGGTATTCTTTGACTGAGAGTTCCTGCATGGCAGAATGGAGTTGGACTGGATGGCCCTTGGGGTCTCTTCTAAGTCTATGATTCTATGATTATAAACAAATTAGGAATAGAGGCACGACCCCCACTTAATGTTCCCCACTTATTCCTCCTTGCCGCCCCCCCCCAAATTTCCCCCTACAACCCCACCTCCCACTACCCCCAAAAAATCCTCCAAGTCCATGCGTAAAGTTTGCGAAATTGCAATGCTTTTTTGCAAAATTCTCTGCGCCCATGTGCGCTTGCAAAAACTTTCCACTTCTTCCTCTCTTGCTTCCTTCCTTCTCAGCTGCAAAAATGCAAATTCCAGAGGAAGAGGTAAGGTTTAACAACAACAACAACAACAACAACAACATAACAACAAAATATTTATTTTTTTCCTGTCTCCTTTTTTCAGGGTCAAGACGGGAACAGTAAAGTTCAAATATAAATTATATAATCAATAATAAAAACATTCCCTTAATTTCCCCAAACCTCCTCCCCTCCCACCTTCACATATAAATCATAACAATAAATCCATACGATAAACAATAACGTTATTTAAAACAATTAAAACAGGAGTGGCATTGAGGGGGGGGGCTGGTTTGGATGGACAAATAGTCCTGTTCTATTAGGAGGTCAGTCTGGGAAGACCTGCCAAAAGAGATCCATCTTTATTGCCTTTTTAAAGGCGTTGAGAGATGTAATAAGGCAGATCATTCCACTGTTGAATCCAAGCCTTAAATAGACCCTCCTTCCCTTCCCAGATTTGCAAAAAAGGGACCCAGTCCCTTGGGAAGCCTGGCACTGAACAGGAAGGCAAAAGGAGGCTCTGCAGCAATGGAAATCCCTGGAATGGACTAGAAAGATCTGGGGGGTTCTTTGGAGAGGGATGCACCGCAGCCCCTTTTTGCACTGTCTCCAAACAGGGGCAAAATCGTTCTGCTTTGGAGATTTTGATTCAGGG
>NW_024812604.1:0-2592 GCF_019175285.1 Sceloporus undulatus
ATCAAATGGTTTTAGTCCTACATTATATTTGTTACTGAGCAATTGCATGCCTCCTCTACAAAGGGCACCAGTATTCTCATACTGGTTTTCAGCTTCTCCTCTTAGAAATGAAGAACTCAGCAGTAATGGACACATTTGTTTGTCATGTTAGTTTATTGTACCAAAAACTTTTTAGTGGTGGAAGGATAAGCAACTTTATTTTTAACTGTGGGGTCGTCTCCCAGGACAGGAATGTTAAACTATTCTTGCCCATAAATTCTGTAATGAGACTGATGCCTTGATAAGTTTCATCTTTTTATTAGGATGAACACTTCTTTCCTTCTTTTCTTTGTTTCTTTCTCCTGTAATTCTTGCTGGGGCAGGTTGGGGGAAAGGAATTTGCAGGTAGCTGGGAGTGGGTGTGATTCCAAATTCTATCGCTCCACACGTCTTTCTGTGGTGTGCAATATGGAGTTGTTTTATGTGTGGTGCTTTGAGGATTTGTTTTTGTGTACACATGTCAGAGAGACAGATGCTTACCTCTGTTTTCCTTTTCCAAGCAGTGGATTGCTGGAGCATAAAGATGTGGGTTCAAAAGAGTGCTTTTGCATAGCTGTATTTGAGATGTGGTGCTGGAGAAGAGTGCTGAGGATACCATGGACAGCCAAAAAACCTAATGGGTCCTTGAACAGATCAGGCCTGAAATACCCCTGGAAGCCGAGATGATCAAGTTGAGGCGTTCATACTTTGGCCATATCATGAGAAGGCACACTCATTAAAAAAAACCAAGAATGCTCAGAAAGATAGAAGATAGTAGAAAAAGAGGAAGGCCACACAGCAGATGGCTAAACCAGATGGGTAGACCCAATTAGGAAGGACACAGGCATTAACCTACAAGGCCTAAGCAGAGCAGTGGAGGATAGGTAAACCTGAAGATATCTCGACTCAAAGGCAGTTAACAACATGAGGCAGCCCTCCGAGTTGATGCTTTGCGCTGCACTCATGATCCCAAAACATGCAGGGGTAGCTGTGTTGGCCATTTAACAAATGCAAACAAAAATCCATCAGTGATACCTTTATCGGCCAGCCGAAGTGCACAATATACATGTTGCAAGCTTTTGAAGCTCCATGGGCTTCTTCATCGGGCAAGATGTTACAAACCAAACAGAAGGGGGGGGGCAATTGGAAATGTTAGTCAGATGCCTGCATGTTGCTTCAGTCCTTAGTAAAGATGGTATACAGTACTGGGGAAGATACATTTTGTGTAGGCAGGCTCCTCCTCCTTCTGGCCATGTTTTCATGATCCTAAAATTACTCTTCATTTTCTGATGGCCAGCTTTGCTTACAGTCAGTGTCGCTGTGCACTATCACTGCCAGGGTGTGAATTACAACTCACATCATCTCTAACCAATGGCCAAGTTGATTAGGAATAATGAGTTTCTGCCAAACAATACCCTGCCAAGAAAGACAGTGTTGCGAATACATGGCAAGGCTTTGCTTCCAACCAGTGGCATCCCTAGGGCTGGTGTCACCCGGTGCGGTAACTCATGGTGTCGCCCTCCCCCCATTGACCTCCTCCTATTTCACACCACAGAATCCTTACCAATGCTTTTTTGCACTAATGTTATTCACAAATTACTCATAAATTGTAATTCACATATGGCACTGAGTGTAATGCTGATAGTTGTGACATAAACAACTAGCAAAATTAAAATTATACCTTCAAATTACCATATCATATGCACAACCTAAATGTATTTACATATGCATAGTGAAGGTTTGGTTAAAATGTGATGTTCATGAAGAAAATTTTAAAAGAATAATTTTTTAAAATATATAAAATTTTGAAATTTGAATTTTAAGAAATTCTGGGGCCTCTTTCTCCTCCCACTGAGTTTCACCCAACTCTCACCATCTTTTAAAGCATTTTAAAGGGAGGAAGATGAATTCCACAGCCCATTTCTGCCTAAAAGTAGGTGTTTGAGGAGCAGTGGTGTCACACACACACCTTAATCTGCACCCCTTAATGATGCCACTGCCTCCAACAGGTGTTTTCATAGAATCAGAGTTGGATGAAACCTCAAGGGTCCAACCCCCTGCCATGCAGGAACGCACAATCAAAGCACCTCCAACAGATGGCCATCCAGTCTCTGCTAAAAAAACCTCCAAAGATGAAGACCCTTTTAGTGCATGAGTTGGTGTTTTTTTTAAACCCTTTTTGGTAAAATTTTACCAATTTTTTTTTGGAGGTTTACCAAATCAATTTGTTGTTGTTGTTAACCCCCTCAAGTCGATCTTGACCCATGGTGACCCTGTGGATGAGACATCCCCAAGACTCCCTGTCCTTTGCTTAGTTCCTGCAAACTAATATCCACGACTTCTTTTATACAGTCCATCCATCTAGCATGTGGCCTTCCTCTCTTTCTACTTCCCTCCACCTTTCCCAGCATTATTGTTTTTTTCCAGTCAGTAGTGCCTTCTCATGATGTGGCCAAAGTACAACAGCCTCATTTTTATTGTCTTTGCTTCCAGGGCAATTTCCAGCTAAGTCTCTTTCTAGGACCTATTTGTTTGTCTTTTTGGCTGTTCATGTCACCTCAGCACTCTTCTCCA
>NW_024812605.1:0-2592 GCF_019175285.1 Sceloporus undulatus
TATCCTTCAAGACCCCCTGCAGCTGGGAGGCAACCGCTCTCTCGATCACCTTCCCTAGAAATGGCAGCAGTGAAACAGGCCGATAATTATTTCGAATTAGGGGGTCAAGGGAGGGCTTTTTTAATAGAGGTTTTACTATGGCAGTTTTTAGACTAGATGGAAATCGGCCCTCCCTGAGAGATGAATTAACAATTTGGCGCAACATCTCTGTTACCGCCGTTCCCCCTTGAACTGCCAGCCATGAAGGACAGGGATCAAGAGAGCCCGTTGTCTTCCTAACGCTGCTGAGGATCTTGTCCACATCCTCGGTACTTACAGACTCAAAGTGATCCAGTACAACTGAGTCCACAGAAGCTCTGGACCCCTCTACTCTCGATTCTGGACTAATAACAGCGTCGAGATCAGCCCTTAGCCGAGAAATTTTATCCGCGAAGTTGTTAAATTCGTCACAGCAGGCTTTAGATGGCTCCAATATTGGGTTCAGGGGGGGAGCCAATTGAGTGAGCTCTCTCACAACCCTGAACAGCTTTGCCGGACGTGACTCCACGGACACAATACGTGCAGCGAAGAACGAATTCTTAGCTGCATCTATTGCCACTCCGTAAGCCTGCAAATGAGACTCTAGGAGTGTCTTGTCGGCTAAGTCCTGATGTGTCCGCCATTTGCGCTCTAGTCGTTGTGCAGCCCACTTCCTTGCCCTGAGATCTTCCGTATACCAGGGCTTCTTATTGGAAGCAGGCCGGAAAGGACACTTGGGAGCAATGCTGTGTATAGCCCTGGAGAGATCAGTATCCCAGGTGTTAGTCAGGGCATCAACAGTGTCGCCGTCAGTTCCAACCAAATAGCCCTCTAGGGCTTCCTGGAACCTATTGGGTTCCATCAGCCTTCGAGGGTGGACCATCCTAATAGGTCCGCCACCCCCGGGGGGATCTGGGTGGTAGCCTTGATACTAGCCTCGACCAAGAAATGATCCGTCCATGACAGGGCAGAGATATTGGTTACCTCTGCCCACGGAGACTCCATGTCCGTACAGAAGATAACATCAAGTGTATTACCAGCAAAATGCGTGGGCCCTGAGACCAATTGGGACAGGCCCATGGCAGTCATGGTAGTCATGAACTCCCGAGCCGCACCAGTTGGAGCACGACTGGTCTCGAAGGGGACTCTATTAGGTGAATGGAAAGAATGGAAAGTGAATGGAAACCTGAATACGCTATGTGGTCCTGATTTATGCACGTGTGTATGTGCCTTCAAGCTGCCTCTCATTATATGGTGACTTCATGAATGTCATAGGGGAGTTTATCAAATGGGAGGAATTTCTCTTAAATTCAAATGAAAAGAAAGCAGGGCATTCACTTAAAAGTTGCTAGTTTTGCGCAATTAGGTGAAAACGCATTGCATTCGAACTGGCTCCCCATTGCCTGAAAATAGCATGCTATTGCCCGAATTTGCATGTAGCAGTCTATCATGCAATAATGTGAAACCACATGATTGCGTTCGGACTGACTTCCCATTGCCCGAAATTGTGTGTGGTAGTCTATCACGCAATAACGTTAAACCCCATGATTGCGTTCAGATTGCCATCGGATTATACTTCCAATTCCCCTTGTCTGAAACTCCATTGTTTTCTTAGGCAAGGAATAGTCAGAGGTGGTTTTGCCAATTCCTTCTTCTGAAATACAGCTTACACTACCGCACCTGGTATTCATTGGCATCATCCATCCAGTAATTTTGAGGGACTTTAGGAGGGGCTCAAGTGCCCCATTCCAGAATCCATATCTGTGGCCACACAGGACTCTTGACTGATTTGAACCCAGATGTTCATGAGAAATAGGTCCTGCTTAACATGGGGTGAGCAGCTCCATTCATAAAGCAGAAGCAGAACTTGTGAAATACAGTGCTTACCCATGGAGAAAGAGCATTCAGCTGGTGAGGTGCAGAAATGCCCAAAGTTTGGGGCATGTCCACCTGGGGCAAGGGGAAGGAGGAATCAGAGGTTTGACACACTGATGCAAAGACCTTGGAAGAAATGAGTCATAAGTAAGCTTGTCACTTGGAACAGGTTGCTTTTTTAATGTGTGTAACAAGGGCACGACCAAGGCACATTTCAAAAATAAAAAGTGGGTAAAGAGCTATTAAAATGTTACTGTTAAAAGTAACATTTTCCAGCTACCTTTTAAAATTACTCTTTAAGTGCATTTTATCAGAAAGGATTTGACAAGATTTTCTCAAGTTTTATGCCATTCACTTATCTATCCTGCATGTTGTTTTAAAAAAGCACAAAAGGAAAAGAAAGTAGTTACACAATGAGTGATGAGTTAACAGTGGGAAAAATTACTTTTCAAAGACTTTTCAAATTACTTTTCAAAGATTAGAAATAATGACAGTGATACACTTTTTAAAAGCAACTTTCCTCTGCTGAGGCAGCCCCATAGTTCTCCTATAAATCTATGCTTGTTGAGATGCAAATTGGTCCACTGGTTGAACCAGGGAAATTGGAAATGAAGTTGTCTGCATACAGTGGTACCCCGGGATACGAAATCACCGCGTTACGAAATTTCCGGGATACGAAAAAATTAAATAGGAAAAAAC
>NW_024812606.1:0-2592 GCF_019175285.1 Sceloporus undulatus
GTTGTGTCCAGGAAATCCTCCTGCTCCCTAATATGCTGAAGTGTAGCTACTCTGGACTCCAACTGCTGCACTTTCTCCTCCAAGAGGGCTACCAACTTGCACTTGGGGCATGTGATGTTCTCCACTTCCAAAGGCAAGAAGACAAACATCCCACAAGTCTTGCAGGTGACTGCCGTGGTTCCGTCAGTGTCCATACTGAAAGGTCTTAGGAAATTACTGGAACAGGACTGTGGTTCCTCCTGAAAAAAAAGAATCCTCCAGAAAACACCAACGTTAAGCTCCTGATGTTTCAACAATTTGTGGCAGTGAGCTCAATCAACTCTGTCTCTGCTGTCGATTTCCTTGGATGAAAAAAAATGTAATAAAAATAGAAATGAAACGGCGCGCGGCTCTTGGAGGAGTAATATAGAGCTAGTCTGCTAGCTCCGCCACCTAGTGACTCACAGATGTCACTCACTGATGATGTGACTACAAGCACACTCTTCCTAGAGTTTAAAAAGAAATTAAACAGTCACCACTTACAATGGCTGCCCAGCTACCTCTCTCCTCCTCCTCTCTGTAGCAGGAACTTATTATTATTATTATCCCACTTTTCCCAAAAATTGGGATAGAAAGCGGCTTAGAATTTAAGATCATTAAAAACATGCAAAGATGGACATTTAAATACAATTAAAACTCAGTAACATTCTAAAGCCGAAGGCTTTCATGGCCGGCATCCATAGTTTTTTTGTGGGTTTTTCGTGCTCTGTGGCCATGTTCCAGAAAAGTTTCATCCTGATGTTTCGCCAGCATCTGTGGCTGGCATCTTCAGAGAATGCTTGCCTGGAAAGGACTTGGATATATGTAATGTGTGACCTGGAAAGTCCTTTCCAGACAAGCATTCTCTGAAGATGCCAGCCACAGATGCTGGCGAAACATCAGGATTAAACTTTTCTGGAACATGGCCACAGAGCCTGAAAAACCCACAAAAAACTATCAGTAACAATCATTACCAATAAAATCCCAGCATGTATGCAGTGGTTTGAAAAAGTAATGGCAATGGCTCAAATGAATGAAAGCAAACAAAAGTTTTTATAGATCACTGGAAACTATTGATGTTATTTGTATTAAGGTGTTAAGGAAGGAATGTGGAATAGTATTATGGTAAATATTTATGTTGAAAGAAAAAAAACAGAAGACCAACAGAGGAGAAATAAATTTTTATTTTAGTTAGGAAATCCATTAAAGAATAGGCAAGGAGTTTTCTGTTATACGTCTTAAGGGAGGAGATCAGTGTATACTATGTCCAGTTCTGAGCGCCGCGATTAAAAAGGGATGTTGAGAAACTGGAGCGTGCTCACAGGAGGTCCATCAAAATGGTGAAGGGTCTGGAAACCATGCCTTATGAGGAAAGACTCAGGGAGCTGGAGATGTTTAGCCTGGAGAACATAAGTTAGGAGGTGATATAATAGCCCTGTTCAAATACAAGGGAGAAAGCTTGTTTTCTACTGCTCCAAAGAACAGAACCCGGCACAATGGATGCAAGTTCCAGGAAAAGAGATTCAACCCCAACATTAGGAAAAATGTCATGACTGTAAGAGCTGTTTGACAGTGGAAGCTGCTGCCTTTGAGTCTCCTTCTTTGGATGTCTCTAAGCAGAGACTGGATGGCCATCTGTCAGAGATGCTTTGATTGTGAGTTCCTGCATGGAAGAAGGGGGTTGGACTGGATGGCCTTTGAGGTATCTTCCAACTCTATGATTCTATGAATAAAGCAAGACTTGCTACCAGTACTGATTCTGAAAAACTCATGACAAAGCCTACTGAACTCAGGACAAAGCCTACAATAGTAGCTGGACTAATTTTCCCCCGTGAAATTATATCACACACAAACACACACATTGCTGTCACTAAAACCTTGGTGCACAAAAACTATGTATTTATTTGAATGGAAGTACAGTCAGCCTTCCATGTTTCCAAGTTTGACTTTTACATATTTGATTAATACATTCTCTCTAGGGATCTCTAGGTCCTCCAGTGTGACTCTATGGGCAATTTTTAACAGTGTTGCCCAGAAGAACCTAGAGATTCCTAGAGAGAACACTCCTCTAGGCATTTATACATCCTCCTGCCCAATTCTTTCATGAACATCCATCAGATGTTGAACATAAGTGTTGTGCTGGAGGACCTAGAAATTCCTAGAGAGCTGTTCTTTCAGGTAAAACCCACCGTGCTTTTCTTTGCAGGTTTCCCACTTTCTCAGGGGTCCTGTGTCCCGAACCCCAGGGAATGTGGAGGGAGCACTGTCTGTGGAATAGGAAAAGGCAGAAAGAGGAGAGGAGAGCTGCACTGGGAGGAAAGCAGGGCTCCGCAGGGACTTGAACCCCGTCCTGGGAACCAGGAGTGCCAACCACCAGCGCCTTTTGCTTTTTTCTGGCAATGCAACAAGTAGAAAAGCAAAACCTGAGAGAACACAGGTTTCCTACGCTGGCCCAAGGCTTCCAGGGACTACTTTGCTGGGCCATTGTGATGCGTACGATGAAGGCGGAAGGATCAGGCTGCCTCTTGCCAACTGCCAGCCTCCATGGACTTCTCTGGTCAGAAAGGAAGGGAG
>NW_024812607.1:0-2592 GCF_019175285.1 Sceloporus undulatus
CTGAGGCTGTCATACTTCGGCCATATCATGAGAAAGCAGGATGCACTAAAAAAGGCAATAATGCAAGGCAAGGAAGAGGATAGTAGGAAGAGAGGAAGACTACATACCAGATAGATAGACTCATTCAAGGAGGCCACCATCTTGAGCCTGCAGGACCCTAGCAGAGCAGTTGATGTCTTGAAGGTATCTCATCCATAGCGTCACCACGAGTCAAGATCAACTTGAAGGCAGTCAACCATAACAAGGAATTGTACTTTAGGCTTCTTCTAGATTATGATGATGAGGTTTCAGAATTCTGACATTATCTGATAGGGCTTCTTGTACAAATATTGTAGACTTTGATCTATTACTCCTATTAACTTGTTTTTTTTTAAATACTGCAAATTCTCATTAAACTATATAGGTTTTTTTTTCCTATTAAATGTTGATCTGCCTTTCTAAATTGTGTTTGGTCTTAACGTATTTTACAAGTACCCTTTAAATACATATGCACCCACATACACACTTTTATGCTTAACTTGATATTATAATTTTCTGAAATGATTAGGCTAAATAAATCTTTTTGTAACATTTTTATAATCCTCTTCTCAATTGACACATGGAGAGTTTTATGCCGTTCTTGATCCCTCGCTGATATATGTGGACATTGTATTGTGTCTACATGGATACTTGGTTACTATGGTATTTTTATACGGGCTCTATGCCATAATAAATTGTTGTTGTTGATAGTTGATAGTTAAAAAAATACTATAATTTTATTATAAATTCACTGACAAGTATTGGAGGGGTGGATAACTGCTTGTGAGTGGGGGGCAATTCTCTCTGTTTTCTCCATGATCTGCACTTATACTTCCCAGTGTATCGGAAATGATGATGCCTCACTTCGGCTTCACATTTGTTGCCATGCTTTAGCATAAGACAGATGTTTGGGGATTCTTGGTGTAAGGCAGGGCAAGTTGCCACATTTGTGTATGGTTTGGCATGCTTTAAAAAACTTCCCCCCAAATTGTGCCAGATTCTTTCATTAAAGGTGGGATTTGAGGGGGAAAGTGTTCAGGGGCTTGTCAAGGGCTTTATGGCCACAAAAGTGGAGTTTATTGACCATAATTCCTGATGTCAGCTATTTGTTAACCTATCTTTGGGGGAAAACAAAGTATTCATACAGACTCCTTGATTCTATTTCCAGTGATTTTGGACAGGACCTACTTCACCTAATTTTTGTACAGTGAGCACTTCTTATACACAGATTTTTTTATACATGGATTCATGTTTACACGGTTTGAAAAGGTTAAAAAAAAAGTATAAATTTCAAATATCAAACCTTGATTTTCCATTTTTTATAAGGGACACCATTTTGCTATGTCATTATATTTAATGGGACTTGAGCATATGTGGATTTTGTTATCCACGGGGGAACTTGGAACCAAACCCCAGTGTATCACAAGGGTCCACTGTATTATCATTCTCTTTGTTGTTTGGCAACTCTAGGAAGCATTATGAGTTCTAGATGTCCCTAGACCATCTCTCTGCTACTGTCCCTTCCTCTCCTTCTTCTCCCCTTTTTTCAGCTTTCAGAGATGATGGAAGTTGTCTTAGGCCTCCCTGGGGCTTTGTTTACAGCAACATCTCGTGAGTATGTATGGCTTTGTCTAGGGATGCTTGGAGCCAGATGCCATTTCACACAACACATAGCACTATGACTCTTCTTTAACTGCCATGGCTGCATCTTATGGAATCCAGGGGCTTATAGTTCAGTGAGGCATTAGAGCAAACATCTGGATCCCATAAGATTTTGCCATAGCAATTAAAGTGGAAAAATAGCACTATAAGTGTACCACATGAAAGAGTCCCAGGGTAATGCCCCTCCTATGATTATACTCATAGGGTAATAATAATAATGATAATGATAATGATAATAATAATAATAATAATAATAATAATATTTATTTGTAGTCTGCTTTTTCACAAAGGAATCAAAGCGGATTCCAACAGTATAAATAGAACATCCAACAATTAAACATTACAATTTAAAAACCCCAATCATAAAAACAGTGATCAACCCATAAAAAGAGATTAAACTTAAAAAAATTTAAAACTGTCCAATAAGAATACACTGAAATTTTGGGCAGATTAGTGCAAGAAGTGAGTCTTCCTCTTTGGGGGGGGGGGAGAGGACGGGGGTGATGGTATAATCCTCAGCACTTTATGTTTTGGGGTCAAGTCCTGTTGTAGCAATCCCAGGAAGCAACTACCTTGTTTTCTCCAAACTAAGACATACCCATAAAACAAGCTGTAGCAGGATTTCTAAGCATTTGTGCAATATAAGCCATACCCCGAAAATAAGACATAGTGATAGGCCTGGTGTGAAATGGAAGGGGGTGGAAAGGGAGTGGAAAGATTAGGGCCAATGGTTCCAAAGGAAATGGAGTCACAAGAAATTCAGGATGGAATTCTGGGTTTGGAGAGTTATGACCATGTTCCAGAAGAAAACTTAACTATATTTGAATAAATGTAGATCTTTGTACCATACTTAATAAAAATAAGACATTCTCTGAAAATAAGCCATGGTCTGTCTTCTTGAGGAAAAAAATC
>NW_024812608.1:0-2591 GCF_019175285.1 Sceloporus undulatus
TCCGCTTGTGTTGCTTTATCTTGGGAATTGGGGGCTGGCTTAGGGAGGGGTTGAGCAAGGTCCTTTGGACTTCAGACTTTGCAAAAAGGTGTTAATGGATGTTTCTGCCTGGATTCATCAATAAAGGTGCTCTTGTTTCAAATGGGTTTTATTTTTTGAGCATAGGACTGGCTCTAGATCTCACAGTTTGCAAAGTCTCACAGTTTTACCTCCAATGCAGACCCAGGAACAAAAAGACTTCTTGGGGAACCTGGTGGTTCTGGAGATCCCGGTGGTGGAGGAGCAGGTGCCTTCTTCAGAGGAACTAGGGCCAAGCCCAAGACTGGGAAACCTCCTGAAGCTCACACCATCCAGGCCACCACTGGAGGATTTGGGTTTCCGGCCCCAGAATGGGGAAAGGAAGACCGTTAAGGGGAAGAGGGACAGCCTGGGACCTGGCAGTGGAGGAGTCACTTGATACCTGCCCCAGCAAAGAAGAACCTCAGGTAGACGTTTATTGAATGGAGGAAGACAGAAACGAAATAAAGGACCGTGTGAAGTGGATGGTGTCCAAGTTAAAGATGTAAGACAAATGTGTGAGTTCTGACTTAAACCCAGAGCTGAAGAACTAAAGAACCAAGGAATGGTGTTTTAACACAAGGTAAAGAACTAAACAAGATGGTTCCGCGCAGAGCATTGATGTGAAGGAGGGATTTGGCAACTGAGACGAGGAAAGGCTGAGGAATTTGGAAGCTGAAGCGGGGAGATGTTCAGGTGTGTCAAACTATGACCGGGAAGGTGCTTTTTCTCCTGAGTCGCAATAAAGAGGAACTGACAGGACAACGGACTAATTTGAACAGAACGACCTGCCTTTGAACAGCTGTGTAATGGGCTGCAATATTGCAAGACTTCAGCAGCCAAAAGCCAGAGAGAAGAAAAGTATAAGGATCCTTGGCTTTCACCCTAGTTTTGTTGGCACCAAACGCGCGGCAACAATGTCATCCCCAGCCTTCGAGGACAACTGATCAATGTCCGGCGGAAGGAAAGTGTGTGTATTGTATGAATGTGTGAGTGAATGAAAGAGCTCTTGCTAATCAATGTTTGTATTACTTTTTATGATTTAATAAATGTTGCATGTAAAGTGTTTAAACCCAAATTTGGTGTCTCACTATCTGTGTTAGCCCTGCTCTGAATAAGTCCACAGAAAGAGAAATTTTCATTACACTCTCTCAGGTTAAACAGGATGCCCTTACAAACTTGGGCATAACAAAGATGTGGAGGAGGAAGATGTCAGAGGCGAACTGAGGGCAGCTGATGCTCCTTGCCTGAAGCATTGGGACTGTCCCATTGTGACTTCAGTCTGATGCTCCTTGCCTGAAGCATTGAGACTGTACCATTGTGACTTCAGTCTGATGCTCCTTTCCTGAAGCATTGAGACTGTCTGTCACTGGGCCCTGAGCCCCTTTGGGGGGGAGAGGTGGCCCCTTGGGTTCCATAACAAACAGCAGGGAGCCTGAAGTATGCTGCAAATAACTTTAATTAAACATAAACGTAGGCCTGAAGGTAACACAACTCTAGCAGTTCAACGCACTGCCAAACAGAAAGTAAACTCTCATCAATGAGTGGCTACCTGGCCGCTTGGTTCTCTTCACCTGGCTAGGGCTGCCTAAGGAGCTCCAGTGTCCGTGTCGGCTAGGGCAGTCCCAGGCTCCTGACTAAGGTGTCCCCGGGTTCCCCAGTCTGGAGGCAAACACCGGCCCCTAATATCCCACAACAGCCGGTGTCCGGGATGGATTACTGGTCGGGCTTGATATGGTTCAGGGTCATCAGCCGTGGGGTGAGCCCACAGAGGCTGCCAATTTTCGCCCGACGGATGCGCCTCACCTCACCTGCCGGGGCCTGCACACTGACCTCTGAAGTGGCACCGGTTAATCTCGGCTGCGAAGGCGTCCCACACATGAGCTTCTACCTCCGCCTCATATCCAGTCCGTCCTCCGTCCTGCAACGCATTAGGCCCCATAGACTCCACCTTCTGCCCCCCTCTGCCTCCGGCGTTTCCCCTTTTGTATCCCCTAGCCCCACCCTCTCGTCGAACTCCTCCCCAAATACAACTGCTTCTCCTTCCGCGGGCCCAACTTTCCCCCTCCGGGCGTCCAATGGGTCCTCCAGGGCGTCGTCCTCTATGGGGGGATCCCAACCCAGCTGCTCACCCTCCTCTACCCTCTGACACTGTTCCATTGTGACTTCAGTCTGATGCTCCTTGCCTGAAGCATTGAGACTGTCCCATTGTGACTTCAGTCTGATGCTCTTTGCCTGAAGCTTTGAGACTGTCCCATTGTGGTTTCCAAATCCTTCACCATTTTAGTCACTCTCCTTTGGACGTGCTCCAGTTTCTCAACATCCTTTTTGAATTGTGGTGCCCAGAACTGGACACAATATTCCAGGTGGGACTTGACCAGAGCAGAATAGAGTGGCACTATTACTTCCCTTGATTTAGACACTATACTTCTGTTGATGCAGCCTAAAATTGGATTGGCCTTTTTAGCTGCTGCATTGCACTGTGGACTCAGGGACGTAGCCAAGGGAGGGGTTCTTGGGGTCCGGACCCCCCC
>NW_024812609.1:0-2591 GCF_019175285.1 Sceloporus undulatus
TGGGAGGAGCCTCTATCTTCAGGCTAGCCCTGGTGGAGCTGGGCCAGCCTATTCTCTCCCTCTCAAGCCGAAGAATAACAGTTATGGAGGGAGGAGCCTCCATCTTCAGGCTAGCCCTGATGGAGCTGGGCCAGCCTATTCTCTCCCTCTCAAGCCGAAGGATAACAGTTATGGAGGGAGGAGCTTCTATCTTCAGGCTAGCCCTGATGGAGCTGGGCCAACCTATTCTCTCCTTCCCAGGCCGAAGGATGAAAGTTATCTTAACATGACAGATTATTTTAAGATGACAGATTCTTTAGCCAAGATCTCTCTACCTCTTTCTAGTATCTTCTATTAAAGCACATATTAAAACATATTATTATAACCCACCGTAAATCTCATTATCTAAACTCTAATCTAAACTTAAACCTATAACCCTTATGGCATGTATCCCTAAATGAATAAATGAATGAATAAATGGATTCATGACATATTGTGACTTGAAGCTGGTGCTGTTTACCTGAATGAGACTGGCCCATTGCGACCTAAGACTGATGCTCCTTGCCTGCAGCAATGAGACGGGACGATTGTGAATTTAGGCTAATGCTGCTTACCTGAAAGTTTGAGACATGACCATTGCAACCTGAGGCTGATGCTGCTTACCTAAAGGATTGAGATTGGCTGAGCCTGATTCTCATTGCCTGAGAGATTGAGACTGGCCCATTTTGACTTCAGGCTGATGCTCCTTGCCTGAATAAGGAGTTTTGTAATTACAAAACTACACATTGAAACAGCACTATTGTGACTTCAGGGTGGTGCTTTTTACCTGAAAGATTGAGACTGGCCCATTGTGACCGCAGACTGATGTTACTTGCAAGAGACTGGTCCATTGTGTGTCAGAGTTCTGTCATTAAGGGTAAAAATATTAGGGTTTGGTTATTAAAGATGGAGTTACAGTGGTAGTTCATAGTAGGTAGTGTAGAGTGATGGGTATAGAAAGCACTAATGGAAAATGATAGAAGGACAGATGGAGTGGCTTTTTTTTAAATTAAAGATAATATCGTTTAATAAAACATAAAACACAACCAATAATACACATAACTTAATTAACAAAACTTAACTCATATATAACTAAAACATAACACCACAAAAGAAAAAGAGAAAAAACAACAACAACATTAACAACAACAACAACAAAAAAAATTTTTCACAACACAATACATTCTCCTACATTCTAAACATTCTAAACATTAATTACACTTATCTAAAACAATTCTTCCGTTCTTTTGCACTTAGATTATATAATTTATAACTTCTTTTGTGGTCCTTATTGATCATTGTGCTATTATCATGTGCCCGCTACTTATAAGTAAATCTATTTCTAACGAACTCTAACATATGTAATCATTTCCTTAGCATTATTGTCTGATATTCTATATACTTATCATAGTCTAGTATCTTTAATATGATTAATACATTGTTGATATATCTTAGTTCTATTTAGTCTTTGAATCCTTCTATAAAAAGTTCTTTTCTTTCTTGTTGTAAAAAATCCATCACTTCCTTCCAATCTTTGTGAAATTCTTCTGTTTCTTCGTTATTCAATAGTCTTGTTAATTTGTCCATTTCTGCTAATTCATAAATTTTAACAATCCATTCTTCCAATTTTGGTAAGCTTTCTTCTTTCCATCTATGCGCCAAAATGATTCTTGCTGCAGTGATCAAGACAAATATTATTCTACCATGGTTTTTTTCTAGTGATCTATCAATTATATTTAGCAAGTAGGTCTCTGGTGTAAATTTAAATTTTATTTTCAATATATTACAAATTGTTTTATGGATTAATTGCCAATATTTTTTAACTTTGGAACAAGACCACCAGCTATGATAGAAAGTTCCTTTTTCTTTTTGACATTTCCAGCATTGATTGTTAATACCATAAATTTTGGCTAACTTCTCCGGTGTAATATACCATCTATAGAGCATCTTATAATAATTTTCTCTTAGATTTTGGCTTCTTGTGTATTTTAATCTTCTATTCCAGGTAAACTTCCATTGTTCCAATTCGATATTATGTCCAATATTTTGAGCCCAAATTATCATATTACTTTTAATTATTTCTTTTTCTAGTTCAATCTTTAACAAAAATTTATATATTTTAGATAATAACCCTTTGTTTTTAGATTTCAAAATGTTCTCTAATTCTGTGTCTTCATTGGCTATTAATCTTTCTTTCTGGTCTATCTTAAATTTTTCTTCTAATTGTAATTTCAAGTACCAATGTATTTTATAATTTTGACTAGTTAGTTCATCATCAGTTTTAAATCTATAATTTTCAGGTTCCTTTATCAATAAATCTTTGTATCTTAACCAATTTTCCACTGCTCCTTTTTCTCTCCATAAAAAAGCTTCTTGTGGTGAAGTATTTAATGTAATTTCCCCCCCAATTTTCTTTCTAACTTTTTTCCAGATCCATATCAAAGGTTTCCTGATACAATGTTTGTTGAATTCTCTGTCTATTTCTCCTTTATTGTAATATAAATAAGCGTGCCAACCAAAGCTTACATTTTCCCCTTCTAGTTTTAGTAATTTCCGATCTTTAAGTTCCAACC
>NW_024812610.1:0-2591 GCF_019175285.1 Sceloporus undulatus
GCTCAAAAAGGTTACCTACCCCTGTTGTAAATGTATGCAACAGGCCCATATAATTTTTTTCCTTAAAGCAGCTGGGGAGGAGAAACATTTTAAAAAAAGAAACAGTAGGGGAAAGGGGATGCCTAACCTCTTCCCCAACCACTACTTCTCCATTCCAGTAGTTCACCACCAGCTGCTTGTTCTCCTACATGTATACAGTCCACGGACTTGAAAATGTGCGGAGGGGCGACCGGCATTAACCCTAATACACATACCCTGCATGCATGCATTCCATTAAATCCTATGGTTTGAAAATGCACAAGGTTTGGAACTCGCCGGGGGGTGGGTGGGTCCAGAACGGATCCCCCCATGAGTTTCAAAGGCTGACTGTATTTGCAAATCTGTGTTTGGAATCTCACAAAAGGGATGAAAGTGGAGTAGAGGAATAGGTAGAAAAGCCACCCTTCCCCATTTTTTTGTTCCATCTACTCTCAAAACTGAGTTGCTTTATCTGTGGGATCGCTATGTTCCTTGGTAGCCCTTTAGATGAATGTCGTTCATCATCTTAACTTTTCCTTGTTCAGCTATATTGCTTCTTCTGACGTTGCTGATTCCTTCCTTCACTGGGGCTGAGAGCTTTCATTACCTACTCCCTTTGTTTCATTTAGAGGCCATGCACTCCACAGTTACTAAGAGTGCCGGTGATTTCAATAAGTGAGATAAATCACAGCAACTTCACACTCTCTTTCCTTCTCATTTTCCAGTGAACCAGTGGAAAGGAACTTCTTTCACTCCCTCTTTTTTTTAACAATCATGTTAATTTTTTACTAGACTGCTCACATCTGTATCATCGTAAATCCCAGGATTAGCTTGGATACAGATGATGAGAACTGACATTTTCTATCTGTGGTATTAACCCTGTCTTAGTTAATAAATGTTTCACTTTAATGTAATGCTTTTATCTTTGGAGAGTGGTTTGCAAGGATTAATTGGTCAATATCTATGAGTAGGTGAATATATTACACACCTCAGTTTAACAAGGAGAAAGAAAAAGCAGAGCATTAACCAGTATTTTTAGAGCTGCATTGATGGAGGCAGTCATAGAGTTGTTTCCAATCTTATGGTTTTAGTAAGAATACCACACGAAATTGCTGCAAGCTTTGTCCACTACAGTGGTAATATTTGAAATGGCTTCATGTCTTTTTTAAAACTACATGTGAAAAACAAATAGGTCATAGCTACATTAAATACTTAACTGGGGCTAGGACCCAGTGAACTGAAGACTGATGAGAATTTCTAGGCAAACAGCTAAACAAGCCACAAGCCTTCATATTCTTTGAGAGAACTCTGGACAGTTAAACTAGTCTACAATAATTTGTAGTTTGAAGTATACCATTTTGATTAAAGCACATGCAGGCATACACAGGGTCATCGCACCCCTAGGACATGTTATTGCCTGTGGCAAAGGACAATATGGTGCCTATCCCATTCCATGCACCCAAACCCACTGGACTGGTAGGTGATCGCCATTTTCATGAACTCATTTCTGACCTCTTGTCTCCAAAACTCACTTTAAAACTTGCTTTTTCAGCAAAGATTTTTAAGACTGACCACTCATAATGCCTTGACAGGAACTTCTTCTGTTGCTGATCCTTCTACTTCCATTCTCAGGCCTACTTTCTGCAGTACATGATATGTTCATGGACACACACATGCACACATGTATGCAAGCACTCCAATAATCATAGAGGGCATTTTTGGAGTATTTTTTGCATCTTGTGTTCCAGGCAGAATTTATATATTTCTTCCATAGTTGTTGTTATTATTATTCAGCATTAAGCCTGCCTTTGCATTTTTATCTTTGACCTTCCTTAGTAATTGTTCCAAGTCTATGATGTTTTCTGCTAGTTGTATGGTGTCATCAGTATATCTGAGTGTTAATGTTCCTTCCTCCTGTCTTCACTCCTCCTTCTTCTGACTCTGCTCTTCTTATTTTCTGCATACAACTTGAACAAATAGAGTGATAGAATGCAGCCTTGACAGATCCTCTTGACTATTGGGAACCATTCTGTTTCTCCACCTTCTGTTTCTCCACTTCCCTTGCATGATTATTAACAGCATCTGGGAAATGCCTGAGTAGGATTTTGATCTGAGCCTGGAACAACTTCTGTTCAAGGACACTTTTAAAACTGCCACTTTTTACACAAAATACCAAATTGGATAGTCCAGAAACTTTACATGCACAGGCCAAAAGGCCAGTTAGGGCATTATCCTGTTTGGATTATGCATGTCCCAAATCCCAGTTCTGGTGCAAGCAGTCTGGATGCCACATTCTACACCAGAACTGGGTAAATTGGCCTTAAACACATTAAAATAACTGGCCTGTTACTCTGTATCCCTCTGTTCTTCCACAATGGTGGCTGTCTGCATGGGCATCCTGCCGAGCTATTTGACATGTCTGCTTCTGCTGCTCTTTCTCTGGGTCATTCTTTCTCAGGTCAGAACAAAATGCCTGGCTGTGTGACTGTTTCTGGGGGCCTTGTGCTGACTACAGAAGCGAATGATCCATGGCAGTGGCAAACACACTGAACAGCTTGGTGAGATGCTCGTGT
>NW_024812611.1:0-2591 GCF_019175285.1 Sceloporus undulatus
AGGGCATCATGGGAGATTTGCAACCCAGGGGTCTTGCCATGGTGTTTAGGAGCACAAGCAAATTGGGATTCCACACCAGACCAATTCGCCGTGAGATCGAACAGAGCCCCAATGCGAATCGCGTCAATCCACTTATTTAGCACACTCGCCAAAACGCGCCAAAATGAGGAGTCAATAAGGATTCAGTTCGCAAGTCCCACGGAAGGGGCTCACATTTAAAGCTACCAGGTAGGAAAATACATTCTCGTTGTCACATGAATGCGAATGGTCCGATCCGCAGAAGCCCCGGATCTGAGCTGCAAAGACCCCGTCTGATAAACGCCTTTGTTATTTTCCTTGCTTCCTGCAGTATGCAGAGCAGCATGAGTGATGCTTGAACTCTTTTCATGGCTCATGAAGATGGAGCAGTTACCTGGAGCCAACTCCAGTGAAGTAGTTCTCCATCCCCGCAAACCTTGATGTTTCCTCATTAACTTGCAGGCTCAGATGATGGCTCATGATACAAGGGAATTCAGGTAAACTTTATTGTCTGTGTGTGTGTGGGGGGGGGGGGGGGGGACTGTTCACTCCAAGCATGCCTTTGGGGGCAGAGCAGCATGTGGGTCCCATGGGGGCAAGGCGAAGAGTGGGGTGGTAAATCTTGCAAAGCAATTCATCCTTGCTGGAGTCAAGTTAATGAGATCCTAGAGCAGAAGAGAAGGCAACCATCAGCTAGGGACCATCCCAGCTTTCTGCAGAGACAGAAACATATCCCCATAGAATAGAATATGTTGCCCACTTCCTAGCCCACCCGGTCGTTGTTGCTGGCCTTGGCACTGCAAGTCAATCTATTAAGTGCTATTAATGCATTAACTGTAACCAGTGGCTGGATAATGAATCGAATGGCGTTTAGCCCCCAGGCCAGCTATTCCTGCCACAAGGGGGCATCTTCCTTTGCAACCCTGTTTGCATGCAAAATCCCACCTGAGGGTACATATGTGCCCATTTGAACAAGCTTGTTATCTGCTGCTCCAGAGATTAGGACAAGGAGCAATGGGTGCAAACTATAGGAAAAGAGGAAAGAAGATGAAGGGTCTGGAGACCATGAAGCCCTATGAGGAAAGACTTAGGGAGCTGGGAATGTTTAGCGTGGAGAAGAGACAGTTAAGAGGCGATATGATAGCCCTGTTTAAGCATTTGAAGGGATGCCATATTGAGGAGGGAGCGAGCTTGTTTTCTGCTGCTCCAGAGAATATGACACAATGGAGCAATGGAAAGGAAAGGAGATTCAACTTAAGCATTAGAAGGAACATCTTGACAGTAAGAGCTGTTTGACAGTGGAACACACTCCCTCAGAAATGTTGTCTGAGTCTCCTTCTTTGGAGGTCTTTAAACAGAGGCTGGATGGCCATCTGTCAGGGATGCTTTGACTTAGAGTTCCTGCATGGCAGAGGTTGACTGGATGGTCCTTGGGGTCTCTTCCAACTCCAGGATTCTATGGTTCTATGAAGTTTCAATAACTAGAAAAATCAAGAAGACATGCACAAAGTTGGATAATAGGATACCAAATGTGTTAGGCAATGGGCTGCTTAAAATCTACTCAGCAACCTGTCTCTGCTGTATGTGGGAGAAGACCTGAAAATTAGCTTTAGAGGGATTATCCTTCTGCCCCAAGCAGCCCATTGCCAAACACCTTTGCTGTCCTCTCCCTCTCTGAGAACAAATGCATCCCAAGCTCTGGAGGCAAGTCTTGTCTACTGCTGCTCCTAGGAAAAAAGGACTTTAGAAGGACCCCCTATTTGCAGGCTGCTGATAGACTTCAACTCCAGCTTCCAAACCCAGAAATATCAAGTTGGTAGCTAAAAAAAATAGTGTGGTAGTATGAGCTATCATTGACTTGAGCTGATCCGCCGCTTTTCAGGCTGCGGGGAAGCAGCAAAACGCCGCTTCCCCGCAGCCTGAAAAGGGGTGTCCCTGGGGCTTCAAGCCCCAAGGACACCCCGCGGCAGCGGGGAGAAGGAGGCCCCTTTCTCCATTGCTTCACTGGGCGCAGCCGTCTGAAGGCTGTGCCCAGCGAAGCGAAGCGCCGCTGCAAATCAGGAAGGAGCTCCGAAACGGAGCTCCTTCCTGATCTGCAGAAAGGGCGCCCTGGCGCGGAGTGAGGACGTCACTTCCACGCCGCCCCGTGTAGAGGCAGTGCGGCCGTGACGTCCTCATGACGGTGGCCGTCTGGAACGCGCGTACTTTAGTGCTTGTCTGTAACGGGCCTTAGTTTTATTTACAAACATGGCATATATGTAAAACAAAACACAATAACATATCAATGACAGTATAACAATGACAGAGTATAACATTCATTATTACCAACAAACAAACAAAACCTTATATATAATAAAAACAAACAGAACTTCCTGTCCTCTAGTTCAGGCATTCTCTCATGATACACTTCCTTTTAATTTCAACAACATAATATATCTAATATTCTGTGTCTAATCCTGCTTGATGTCTCCAATTTATGAATAAACTTTAAAGGTATGAACTTATAGTTACACATAAATTTTCTATCTTATAATTACCATTCTATACATAATTCGTCAGAATTGAGTTGACTT
>NW_024812612.1:0-2591 GCF_019175285.1 Sceloporus undulatus
AGGATGTGAGAATATGGAGTCACAAAGGGAGTTGGTACAATTTGGAATAAGCCATCCTTGGTGATGCTTTAGGTGGCATGACCTAAAAAATCTGATATGGAGTTTTACTAGAGAGTCCAAACTCTGGAGCATGGGTCGGCAACCTGCGGCCCACGGGCCACATCCGGCACCCGGAGGCGCCAGGAGCGGCCCCTGCTCGCTCCTGCCGCCGATTGCGCCGCCGATTGCCGCCGCTCCGGCCACCATTTTGTTTTTTAAAATGGCTGCGAAGTCTCGCGCGACGAGAAAGGTCGCGTGAGACGTCGGCACCATTTTAAAAAACAAAATGACAGCGCCCATCTAGGAGGCCCGGTGTGCTCCCTGGAGTCCTGTTCGAGGGCTCCAGGGCCATGCCAGGCCTCTGAATGGGCCCTCCTCCCTCCTCCTCCTCCGCCCTCCGCCCTCCTGGCCCCGCCCTTCGCCCTTCAGGCTCGGCTCTCCTGGCTCTCCCTTCTCTCTCCGCCCTCCTGGCCCTGCCCTTCACCTTCTGGCTCCGCTCTCCTGGCTCTCCTGGCTCTGCCCTCAGCCCTCCCCCATGGAAGAGCGGGGAAGGGGGGGAAGGAGGAGGAGGAGGCAGAGAACGAAAGAGAAAGAAAGAAAGAAAGAAAGAGTCAGAGCCACTACCACGAGGTTGGTTCATTGGGGGAGGGGGTTATCGGAAGCTATACCTACTACCTGTGCCTTTGTGGTTTGGGACACAGTGTGTATGCATTTCCCCTGTTCTGTGGCCTTCAGGTAGCTTCCACATGCTAACAAATATTGCTATTCTTATGCTTACATCCCTTAGTATTCTCTTTGCAAAACCCTCCACATGTGCAGGCTGTTTGGGTTGAGGCATTGTGCATGCATTTGATCTGGATTTCCTGCATGGCAGGGGGTTGGACTGGATGGCCCTTGCAGTCTCTTCCAACTCTATGCTTTCCCTCTGCTTTCTGACTTTCAGGTAGCTTGCATGCTGCAAATATTGTTATTCTTATGCTTACATCCCTTGGTATTCCCTTTGCAAAACCCTCCACATGGGCTGGCTTGCTCCTTTCTGGATTGAGACAGTGTGCATGCATTTGATCTGGATTTCCTAATTTTTATTTAACTTTACTTGTTCTTGTTCTTCATTTTGAATATTGTATATGTTTCCATTTTGTTTTTTACTTCAGATAATGTTTGCAATGTATGTAGGAATTATTTATTTTTTATTTATTTATTTATTTTTTAAAAAATGTTATTTAATTATTAATTTTTGGGCTTTGGCCGAAGGATGGGACCGAGGAGGAGAGAGCCCCCGACATGCGGCTCCGCCCCCGGAGGGAGGAAACTCCGCCCCAGCATGCGGCTCCACCCCCAGAGGGTGGAAGTTCTGCCCTGGTGTGCGGCTCCGCCCCAGAGGGTGGAAGCTCCACCCCTGGTGTGCGGCTTCGCCCCCAGAGGGTGGAAGCTCCACCCCCCCAGCTTCGGCCCCCCAGTTGTCTGAGGGACAGCAACCCGGCCCCCGGCTCAAAAAGGTTGCCTACGCCTGCTCTGGAGTATATCATCTTTTGCTTAAATGTGGACATAAAGTTGGTTGTTGATCTTGGGGGGATATGCTTAAGAACATAGAATGTGAAAGTGACAATGTACAGGGTGGATCTGCCTTTGTGGTTTTGATGCCTGAAGAAAGGTCAACAGATGGGGCAGAGGGTAAAATTTAAAAAAGAAAAGAATCAGATTGGAATATCTGTTTTCATATACTTTTGGCAAAATCTTCACAAACAAGTGTCAGGACTGCCTTACTAAGAGGGTAACTTAAAGCCTACTGTCAATGTGGAAATCTCATCATAAGGAGGTCTTGAAACAGAGGAGTTTGAAATGTCTCTGTGTTTCTTTCATAGACTTTACTCTGGTCAGTGTGGACCACGCACACAATAAAGCTTTGCCTTTGCCATTTCTGGGTCCTTTGTCTGATTAGAATCCTGCAAGGATTGGGTTCCTGGGGAAATCACAGTATCAGGCTTTGCTCAGTCTCAGAACTGGGTCTATTTCTTTTTCTCCACTTTCTTTGTGTATAGTTAACTCAGCACAGTCCTCAATTCTGTGTGTCTGAGGAAGTGAACTGAAACATCACAGTAAAATAATAAAGTTAGCCTTAAAAGTGTTATTAGATTTCCCACAGCTTCCTATTTATCCAGCAACAGACTTATAGGGCTTCTCTGTGAAACTGCCATTCTGAGGACTGCAAATGTCTTGGTTTCTTGGTAGCTGGCCTTGGTTCTGAAAGTCCTGACTCTCTCCAGCTAAAATGGTGCAGCAGAGCTGATTCTGCAAGTTAATGAATCCCTTGTTTTGAAAAAGGGGCAGAACTTATTTTCCTAGAGAATTCAACCTTCTGGGCCCTTCTGCCACTGGCTTTATGGTGGTCTGTACCTGTGCAAAGAAACGTCAAAGTCAGATTACAAAACAAAAATCGCAGGCCTTCCTGGAAACAATGATAGTCCTGGAATACTTTGCTTTACAGGATACTATTCTCTCAGATTTTGATTTCAGCAATCAAGAACCTCAAGTGATGGAGAAGAACTAAC
>NW_024812613.1:0-2590 GCF_019175285.1 Sceloporus undulatus
CTGCCAAGTAGACACATTTCCCACAGGGGAACAGCAAACATGATGCTATGCAATGTGCTTTTTTAAAATAGCTGTCCAAAATGGAGGCCCTTTTGGAATTTCTCCTGGATAGAAGGTTGAAATATAGAACATGCCTTGGACAGGGTGGCCAGATGTTCTAACCGCAAAGGAGGACAAGGCACTACAAAAATATAAAATGGAGGATGTGACCAAACAAAAAGGAAGAACACTCATATAAATGTACACGAATGCTTCTTCATCCTGCTCCAAATGGCCGACAATTTGGGATTCCTCCTGGTCAGGAGGTTGAAATGGAGGACATGTCCTGGAAAAGGTGGATGTGTCTGGTCACACTGTCCTATATCCCCTTGGTTTGCAACAAGAACAGGCTGCCAAGTAGATTCATTTCTTGCAAACCCCTTGCTACTCAATGTCCTTTTTTAGACCAGCTCCAAATGGAGGACCTTTTGGAATCCATTCTGGAGAGAAGGCAGAAATGGAGGGCATGCCCAGGAAAAGGAGGACGACCCTTGGTCACCCTGCAACTGTTCCCCCCGCCCCACCCCTTTTCAGCAAACACTGAAGGCTCATTGGTATATTTTAAAGAATGTATTACAGGAGTGTATCTTAATGGTTTTATACGCCTGGAGATGCAGTGGTTAAATGCCAGTACTGTAGCCACTCACTCAGCAAACCACCAGGGTTGTGAGTTCGATACCAGGCAGGGGCTCAGGGTTGACTCAGCCTGGCATCCTTCTGTAGGTCACTAAAATGAATACCCAGTTTCTTGGGAACAATTAGCTTAGAGGTTGTAAAACCTATACTTAGAGAATGCTTAGGAAAGCTTAAGTGCACTGGTAAGTGGTATAGAAATGCGCTTGCTATTGCCATATATATTTATATTGCTATATACATATTGATGGGTGTTTTTTGTGTGTGGGCTTTCTTTTTGAAAGGTGTTTGGTATTTTAACATGTCCCCTCCCAAGGCCTGGAGCCTTCAAGAGAGATGGGAAAGATAGTATTATTATTATACTTGTCCCTCCACATTTGCTAGGGTTAGGGGCACAAGACCCCTGTGAACATGGAAAAACTGCAAATAACAAAAACGCTGTTTTTACCTGAGAGGACACGTCTCTAGGAATCTCTAGGTCCTCCAGTGCAACTCTGTGCTCAACGTCCGACAGACACTGACCACAGAACTGCACTGGAGGAACTACAAATGCCTAGGAGAGTATTCTCTTTGGGAATCTCTAGGTCTTTCAGTGCAACTTTTGGTTAAAGTTGACCATAGAGTTGCACTGGAGGAGGACTTAGATATTCCTAGAGAGAGAACATATTGATAAAACCCTGGAATAATGAAATCCGCAAATATCACAGCTGCAAATATGGAGGGAAGAATTTGTTGTTGTTGTTGTTGTTGTTGTTGTTGTTGTTGTTATTATTATTATTATTATTATTATTATTATTACTACTACTACTACTACTACTACTACTACTGTATCATCCTCCTCAGAGCAGGTGGGTCTCCTGCAGCAGCAGCAGCATCAGCAGCAGGTGCCATTGCTCCTCTCGGCCACCAGGGGGCGCCCGCGTGGGCTTGGCTGAGCCTAGGCTTTCGCTGCCTGGCTGAGAAGGAGGCAGCAGAGGAGGGCGAATCGGGGAGGCTTCTGGCTCGGTTGCCAGCGGGCACCAGGCTCCAGCCGCCCCGAAGAGGCAGCCAGGGGAGCAGGCAAGGCGAATGCCAAGGCGTTCTCGGCTTGCCAGCCTTGCCACCTCCTCCCCCAAGGAGGGCATGAAGAGCTGGAGGAGCCCTAGTGCTGCTGGTGCTGCTGCTGCTTGTGCTCCTGGGCGAAGAAGGTAAGCTTGAGGCAGCTGGGCAGGAGGCCAGCTGGCCCAAAGGCAGGGTGCCCCAGCCTCCCCAGGGCCCCCAGGGCATGCCAGCAGGGGGGCTGGGCTGGATCCTCACCTCTTCACACTATGAGTCCCCCCCCGCCTATCCTCCCTGTCCAGGAGGATTTTCGAAATGTCCTCCATTTGGAGCATGCAGGACTAAGGAGGGTGACTGCATAGTTATGTGGGAGGTTTTCCCCAGCATGTCCTCCATTTCAGTCTCCTGTCCAGGAAGGATTCCAAAATGTCCTCCATTTGGAGCAGGGCTGAGAAGCAGGACTTTGCATTTATAGGAGTGTTTTTTAACATGTCCTCCATTTGGAGCAGGGCTAAGAAGCAGGACTTTATATTTATAGGAGTGCTTTTAGCATGTCCTCCATTTCAGTCCCCTTGTCCAGGAGGATTTTCAAAACGTCCTCCATTTGGAGCAGGACTGAGAAGCAGGATTTTACATTTATAGGAATGTTTTTTTTAGCATGTCCTCATTTTCAGTTTCCTGTCCAGGAGGAATTTCACAATGTCTTCCATTTGGAGCATGACTAAGGAGCAGGGATTTACATTTATAGCTGTGTGTTTTAGCTTAGAGTAACCCAAGGTCCTCATTTTCCAGGGCCTGTCCTCCATTTCCAGCCTGCTGTCCAGGAGGAATTCCAAAACGTCCTCCATTTGGAGCAGGACTAAGAAGCAGGGATTTAATA